>NC_043711.1:62850793-62952214 GCF_006229205.1 Suricata suricatta
AGGAAAGTGGATGGACCTCGAGGGTGTCATGTTAAGCGAAATAAGTCAGGTGGAGAGGGACAGATACCATATGTTTGCACTCATAGGTCTAACAGGAGAAACCTAAAAGAAGACCATAGGGAGGGGAAGGGGGAAAGAGAGCTGGGGAGAGAGAGGGACACAAATCATGAGAGACTACTGAATACTGAGAAAGAACCAAGGGCTGAAGGGGGAGGGGGAGGCGGGAAGGGGGTGATGGTCATGGAAGGGGGCACTTGTGGGGAGAAGCACTGGGTGTTATATGGAAACCAATTTGACAATAAACTATTATTTTAAAAATATTTTTAAAACAGAATAAAAGAAATTTTGATTACAAGTCTCCCAAGAAAAGAAATACTCTTTAAATAGCTCTTACAGTTTTGTCAAATAGAGAAATTAATATATGAAGAATCCCTGAATGATCATGATCATCCTTAAACTAAAACTGCTAAAGTCTCACTTTTCTATACTTTTCAGTAACCTGGCACAAAGTAAAGATCAAACATCCACTTGAAAAAAGCTAATTTGTGGTCATCTTTGTCTGAGCCTTGGGATTCTATGAATGAAATATTCATTACAGGGCTGGGCACACAAGGGTTCTATCCATGTTTGCTAATTACGCTATGCAAAAGAAACATAAAACTTCACTCAAAATAAGATTGTCTTATTATCAAAAGTAATCTTCAGTCCAAGCTTAAATAAACCACTTTTGAAGGCCTTTACAAAAATTGTCCTCTAGACTCCTCATGCAATGCAATGGGAACATTTTGGCTCACATTCGAATTGCTTTCTTTTCTTGATTCCTAAAACTGCAACAAAAGCCTGACCTTGTGAGATCCTTGTACACAAGTCAATAATGAGCCATTTGCAGGGAAGCTCCAGTCCTTTAAAAAGAGTTCTCAAATGTGGTCTCTAAACCAGCAGCATCAATATCGCCCATGAACTAGAGAGAAGTACACATTCTCAGGCCCATCTGGAACCTACTAGATCACGCTGAGGATGAGTCCCAGTAATCTGTGTTCTAATCACCCCAAGAGTTATTTCAATGCATGCTCAAGTTTGAGTGCTTACTTCCTTAGAATATTTCCTGGCATTTCTCATACACACGTAAGGCAGCTGCCCTTGGTTACGGCCCAATCCTTCCTAAAGCTCAACAGTCACCATGCACTCCCTTGCTGCCCTGAGGTACCAAGAGTCCCAATTTTTTGTCAGTTTCTCCATACCACTAGAGCAGACACCATGACTATCCCAATTTCAGCACCTTCAACTCTTAAGAATTCCCAACACTTCAACTGGAGTGTCATGAAGTAGAAAACCACCACGGTATTTTTCAGGAAGGCCTATTTTCAGCTTGCTCAGACCAATATGAAGGCCTAAAGATACCTCAGGACATTTAACATTTTGCTATCAGAACTAGGATTGAATCCTAATTATTAAATCCTGTGGGAGCAGATTCAGAGAAGGAAGCCTTGACTAGCTAAAATTCTGTATGGGAGGGGCGCCTAGGTGGCTCAGTCATTAACTGACTGAGCATCCTACTTTGGCTCAGGTCATGATCTTACAGTTTGTGGGTTCAAGCCCCATATCAGGCTCTGTGCTGACAGCTAGCTCAGAGCCTAGAGCCTGCTTCAGATCCTGTGACTCTGTCTCTCTCTGACCCTCCCCTGCTTATGCTCGCTCTCTCGCTCTCTCTCTCTCTCTCTCAAAAATAAATAAAAACATTAAAAAATAAAATAAAATTCTGTATGGGAGGAGTGTCCCTCCGTGGAATGCCTCCAGGGGCGGGGCAAGGAAGAGGGCCAGTGTCATGAGGGGCAGGGTTGCTCACAGCAGCCCCCCTGGGCACCAGGTCAGCCTGCTCACTCTTTACGATGACACACACGAAAGCCAGCTAACTTGCCCGCTCTCTTCTGTGTCTCTTCTCCCTTCCTTCGGGGGTAGGCCTCACGTCTACAGCTGGCAAACCGCGGAGGGTGGGTTCCATCTTTCTTTACGCCCAGTACCTCCCATCTCAGTAAAGCTTTCCGGGATGGATGCTGTGGAATTAGGACATTCGTGGAGCATGTTCTGAGTCAGTGGCCACCACTGACATGCTCACGAGGGCCAAGACGGTAGAATGGTGGGCTCGAGGGCACCTGCATGGTCTACATACAATGCAGCTGCTCCAAAGCCCCAACTCCGTGGGGACCCGCAGAAAGAAGAGCAGGCCCAGCAGCAGGACTTCTGATTTTTCTAGAGAAGCTAGAAATTCCTGCTGTTATGTACACTTTCCTAATGCGTGAATGCTAGCCACTAACACAACAAAACTTACTCACCTACAACCCAAATCAAATCCTGAGAAAACACTGGACAAAGCCAAATTGAGAGACCTTGCACAAAATAACCGACCTGTGCTCTTCAAAACTGTCACTGTCATGAAAAACAAAGGCAGACTAGGGAGTTGTGCCAGATTACAAGAGACCGAAGACATGTGACACCTGAATGCAATAAATGATGTGGATTTACCTCTGCTCTAAAGGACTGTCTGTAAAATTTGAATAAGGTCTGTAGATTAGATAATAGGAGTGTAGGAATCATAAGTGCTCGACCAAATCGCTGTACTACAGATATAAAAGAGAATATTCTTGTTTTTAGGAAATAACCACTGAAGTACTTAGTAGTAAAAAGGCATTGGCATTACATCCACAACTTATTCTTAAATGGTTCAGAAGAACATATAAGTAATTTTCAAATAATATATATGTACAATACTTATATAATGGTATAATTATATTTATAATATAACATAAATAATATAAATATATGTTTATATATTAAAAGAAAGAAATATACAGAAAAAGAAAGCAAAAAGAATGATAAAGCAAATGTGGTACAATGTTACCATTTAGGGAACTTGGGTGCTTATAGGTTTTCTGTAAGTGTGAAATTTTGCTGAAACAAAAGATTTAAAAAAATTACTTTCCAAGTCAAACAAAACCCATATGTCAGCAGGACGCTGTCTGTGATCTCTGGCTTCTGGGATCTTGGGGTCTCAGAAATCCCCTCAGACACTCTCAAGAATCTCTCCAGTTCACCCTAACGCCCATCCCTACCTTCAGGAGCAGGGCACAGAGTCCAGACCAGCCTGGCATCTGGTAGCATCTCACAAAAACCCAAAATTCTAAAGCCAGGTCGCACCGCGAAGGAGGGTGAAGTCACAGCTCAGAAGCGGGCCTGGTGCCACCTGAGAGGCCCAGGAAGCAGGGAGGGGAGGGCAGCTCCAGGGGTGCTGGGCAAACCGGGAGCGATGTGCTTATTTCTCTCATTTCTCTTACTAAGCGTAGCCCAGATGGATTAATCACCAACCTCACACACGACAGCGTGATTCTCTTCATCTTGGGCTTCGATTAGTTCAGCCAGGAAGTACTCGCCGTAAGTTTCCTTCAGAACGGTGTCATGGCGCAAAAATATCGGCATGAGATCATCATGATCTTCTACCCTGTTTAATGCAAGGGCTTAATTAACTCCAGTGTTCCTTCCTTCAGCAGCGCACCTACTATGTGCCAGACCCTGTTCTAAATGCCAGGGACACAGCAACACGCTTCTGACATGAACTTGCATTCTTACAGGAGAAACATAGCGAAACTACAGCAAATGCAACACTTCAGACATTTCAAACAGTGGTAAGTGCTCTGGGATGGAGAGTGACAGGGTCAAGTGGTCAGGGAAGACTTCTCTGAGGAGGGACATCTGAGCTGAGACCTGAATGAAGAGAAGGGAAGTGAGCTATGTCAAGAGACCTGAGGGTGGAAATTTCCAGGCAGAGGGAACACACTCAGGTATGAAATGTGGGGCATCATGTGTCCTAAGACGAAGGACAGAATGCTAGGAACAGCAGTCCCCAAATGTGTTCCAAAGAACACTACTTCTATGACATTGTCCCTTGCTTCCCCTTCCTCCCCACAAAGGAATTCCACTATCTAAAGACAACTTCCTAGCATAGGTGCCCTCTGGAGTGTCACAGTTACATATTAAAGACTGAGAAGTACTAGAGTAAATATGAATGTTTAACCTTGTTTATGCATTTACCTGACGTGGACCCATGGTATCCTTTATGCTTATCAAGGTTGATGGGGAACAGAAACCATGGTGCTCAGCAGCCCTTCTGACCCAGGGCAAGTTCCAGCAACTCCTCCACCACTTAGCAGGGTTCTAGGGTTGGTTCCTTTATATTCTAGTTGCTCTTTAAAAAATTTTTTAATATTTATTTTTTGAGACAGAGTGCAAACGGGGGAGGGGCAAAGAGAGAGGAGACACAGAATCTGAAGCAGGCCAGGCTCTGAGCTGCCAGAACAAAGCTAATAACAGGACTCAGACCAGGAGATCATGACCTGAGCCAAAGTCGGATATTCAACTGACTGAGCCACCCAGGCATCCCTCTAATTGCCCTTTTAAGCCAAGGCTTTTTTTTTTTTTTTTTTTTCGTGGGGAGAAGCACTGGGTGTTATGTGGAATCCAATTTGAAAATAAACTATTAAAAAAATAAAATAAAATAAGCCAAGGCTTTTTCTCTGTGCCCCAGGGCAGATGAGGCTGCTCAGAGCCCCTAGGTAATATGCTGGCCTGTTGCAGTGCACAGCATCCATGGTGGGGGTTCCCTTCATTCCTGGACCTCTGCCTCTCTTGCTGTTCTCCATGCGGTCCCTCTGTCCTCTGTTGTGCTGTTCAGAAGCTGTTCAGTCAGCCCTCCGTTCTTCAAGAATTGTGCCAAAACAGCAATTGATTTGGTGCGTCCATAGAGGAGGAAAGTTCAGGGTCTGCCTACATTGCCATCTTGGATCAGAAGTCTACCCTTTATTCCTGACACATTGCTACATTTCCCATAAAGGAGAAAGTGCTACTTTAAAAATGATGCAGCTCTGCTCACCACCTTGGAAACATTCACCTCACACTTCCCTTGTCAGGATTCCATACAGTGACCGTGACAACCAACATGGGAGAAGAGAACCAAGAACCAGGTGTACGTAGTACAGTGACTGCCCCTTAGATTGCACTTTGCTGCCGTTATCTAACATTATTTTCTTTTTTTAGTACATTACTAGTTATATTTTTTACTCTATTTTATCTGTCTAGGATGTTCTTATACTTTTTTCCTGGTACTTTTCTTACTAAAATGTTCCACATTTGTTGTTTTGTTGTTGTTTTTCTGTAATATATCTGATTTGGCTACTAAATTTTATCTCTTCCCTCCCCCCATTACATCATTATTATGCCATCTTCAACATCCTATTTGATCTTCTAATATGTTGTCTTTGACATTAATAGTAAGTTCATCTGAATGATTTGTATGTATATAAAGCTCAGGGCTTTATCCAGATTATCTCCAGTGGTATACTTCTCGGAGCTACCCCAGGAGGGAGGGATTGCCATCTTCTCTCTATAGATGGTGGAGAGCAAGGCTCAAGAAGATGATGAAATGCTTTGCCATGATATGACAGGAATAGTTGGCAACAGAGCCATGTTATGAACTCAGGTCAGCATAAATCCTGCTATCACATACTATACTAAGTCAATAATGCACTTCAAAAATTTTCCTTTACTTTGACATTCCTTTGAAAGCTGGCAGCAAGAAGCATGAGCAATATCAAAACAGTTGAGAGGAGACATTAGCTCAAGGGACAAGGTGTCAAACACCATGGCTCATCCACCCAGCCCTTCCTCAACTCCCGGATTGGATGCCCCCAGTGCTGCCACAGCTCTGCTCCCCACATCTGAATGCTCTGAACTGGACAACTCCATGCACTCTAGATGAAAATCTCCACCTCGTTCCAGTGATGAAACCTTTACCTCGGATGAGCCTCATCTGTTGGAATTGTGTTGTTTTTTCATCAGTAATAAATACCTTGAGGGAAGAAATACATATTTGAAAAACTAGGTCTCTGCTATATAAAACTCAGAAGGTAAGGAGAAAGCTAGCCAATAGACCATGATGCAGGAAGGAAAAAACAAAGAGAAGATGACAAGCATCAGGGGTTAAACATAACTCCTTATTCTTAACCTCTTGTCAACAGTCTCTGGAAGGAGATACAGTGGAGGGTCCTTATCCAGGAAATCAGGATATTTGCTTATTATACTATCAACCTGAGTACAATGTCATCACCAACCAAAAATCTTGTTCCACATGCCAACACATCAGAGGGATTCCTTGCCAGGGAGTCTAAAACATGAAGACAAAACTGAGAAATGTATAGAACTGTTGAATCACTGCATTACACATTTGAAACTAATATAACACTGTGTGTTCATTATGCTGGAATTATTAAAATAGTGACTAACTACATAAATAAATATACTTAAATTGTATTTATTAAATGGATCCAGAAGCAAACGCCACCTGTGTTTCTGGATAGGCTTGACTATACCCACACCATAGCCACTTCACAAGCTATTTCAGCTCTGCACTAATTTTTTTTAAGTAGTCTTTTAACTACTTGCCCATCTAGTTTTGAGTGTACACATTCACTTTGAGAGCTACCAGTGGCCATGTGTGTTTGGGTGTTCCAAAGCCCCATAATAAATGCACTGAAGGCTCATGGTGCTCTTCTGAAATGATTGGAGAATAAATGATAAAATTAGTGGTCAAAGTCTGGGCTGGAAGCCAGAAAGCCTAAATCTGGATTTAATGCCTGTGACCTCAGGCATTTCACCCATTTTAACCTCTCTATTCCATTGTTTTCTCATATGTCATAAAGACAGTAAATTAAATGCTGAGATAATAGTGTGTGATATGCTATTATTATTAACATTACTGCTGCTTAGGTAGGAAGGATCCATAAGGACAACCAAAGAGCATTTACAGTCAACGTATGGAATGGAAGAGGTTATCATTATAGAAGCCAGAATCACTGTGCTTGTTGCCCATTGGTCACTGTAGGTATAAACTTTGCCATTCCATCCACTATCACTAATCTGTTTAAAACCCTGCCTTCTTCACCTCACTCCCTTACTCAAAAACTTTTGCTAGCCCCACTGTTTCTGGGATGAGGTCAGAGCTCCGAGCCTCACTCACTTATTCCAAATTCCAGCATCCTTCCACCCCACACCGTCCAGTGGCTCATCATCCAAGCCTCCTTGCCCGGGAACCTAATGACAGGGTTAAAGCAGCGATCTATTGTCCACTTTTGATGTTAATGTAAAAGCAGGGCATGTTTCCAACCAAGGATTATGCTCTTTGGGGACAGAGAAGGAGTTCTGTGCTTCTCCATGACAAAGGTTAGTCAAGATACTCTGAACTCTCTTCCCAACTAGACATCAACCTTGATTTATAAAGACTTGAACAATCACCAGTATAGTTTCTCACAGCTCAAGGCCCCATCCCTAGATGACTCCAGCCCTGCTTGAAGTGCCCTTCTGAGAAAGCAAGGCTGCCAAAATAATTTCCTATTTGTTGTGGCCAACACCTAAAGGTAGGGCCCCTGTCTCTCAGTCCCTGTGGAAGGGCAGGAGCCTAACTTCAATAAGCTCCAGCTAGCAAACTCAGATGGGTTTCACAAGGAACAAACCCGATTCCCACTTCTTGTCATTTGTCACATCCCTGACTCTACTGAGACTCCCCTCACCCGCTCCCAATTCCCTCATTTTCTCTTTAATAGGCCCAGTTACTTGTGCACAAACCAAAGTTGAGTTCAGTTCACACTGCATGGTTTTCCCTACTGTAATAGTTATTATTGATTAAGATCTGTCTTTAGCACTTTAACCAGAGACTGGCTTTGTTGAACTTTCGGACATTTGCATATACTGTAGACTAAAGCACACGTCCATCAGTGACAGCCAACAGAGATAGGGCCCATACCACATTCTGGGACTCATCCAGCATGCCATGTGCACTCACAGCACCGAGGAGTGCCACTGCTAAGCCCATTTTCCAGGTAAGCAATGTGTGGCCTGCGGGGACCCATGTGGAGAGTGAGAGCACAGCCCTAACTGACTAAGCCACCTGCCCAGTCACTTCAATACTAAGCCTTGGTTCCCCATCTACTAAGCAGGCAGGGGCAAGGACAGCAGGGAGGGTACAATGCAGTGATACAAGGGACACTCTGGCAGACAGTAAGCCCTCAGCACAACCTGCTCCGGGGAGACTTCACATGCCCTCCCACATCCCACACCACCTGGAAACTCCCTCCGGTTGGGTCCCCCAAGCCCTCAGGACCTCTGCTAAAAGAGCCTACCAGTACACGCCACCGCATTCCAGAACCCAATTCCCTACTTAGCAAAGGAGTGCTGCTAACGGGGGGCTCTTCTCTGTAAAGAGAGTCCTGAGTGATTCTTGTTTGGGGGGGAAAAAGATTCAAGGAGAGAATAGCCAAGAAATCAACTTGCAGATGCTTTGCCAAAAATAAAACTCCAAACTGACATTAAAAGAGATAACTATTGTAAATAATATGAAAATAATTCAATATCCTCGTCCTTTTAAGTGAATCAAGACACCTGTCATGTAGAAAATTCTAAAATCAATTGTGTATGATGGGCTTTCATCTACGTAGGATGGACACAAAAATAATCCTCCACGGTTACAAAAATCAGAAATAAACGCTCAGACAGCCCCCGGGCTGTACGCCTATGCATGAGCCCTCTGCAGCCTATTAACAAAGTTATCCCTAACCATGCCTCAATTCTAATTCTTCTGAGAAAAATAAGAAGAAAATACCCAAATTGTAGAGTTCTAAAGAGTCTCTCGCTTCAGCTCTTCCCCAAAATGGATAAAGAGGAACTTGTTCTGCTAAATGCATTCCTTGGGGTAATCGATAATTTATGATCTTGCATCAGCCCCAGTGCTAATGATAAAGTATGACATCAGCCTTGCAGAGTCTCAAATGGCATTTGACAAAGTCTATCCCCACAGAAACAAAACACCCCAGCTACCAAAAACAACGCATCCAGCAGAATGCTTACATCCGAGCACTCTGAGGCATGAGCGCTGTCCGCCTCTGGGACAGAAGAGCCACTTGAAGTGAATGCATTTAGCAGGGGGCAGCCACATGTCTGGCACCTCTGTGACCCACAGCATTTCAAGGGTTATGACTATGTAAGGTTATAATTCATCAACCTAAAATACAGCAGGAATGACACCATTTTCTGGGTGAAAAATAACATTCTCTTATATCTTCCATCAGGAAGTGGCTTGGAGGAGGCAACAATGTACTTAATGCAACTAGCGTAGAACACTAAGTTGTTTGGAGGAAACAAAAAGTCCATCCCACAGAGACTGACTGATTGTTCAGGTTCCTAAATGCCCATCAGACTCTGAAAAATGTGCCAGATGAAAATGGAATAGCATCCAAAACACAAGAAAATAAACAGCCTCTCTCTCAAGGACACACTGCTTGGCGTAAGGGTGTCCTCTAAACCCAAGAGAAGGCAAGGTGGAGGGTGGCAGGAAGCTGATGGCTCTCGCTAGCTTCCTGGGAGGACAAACTCTCATAGTTTCCACTATGTCAGTTAGCTGAGCTTTCAAGGGACAAGGTGATGCCTAGAACCCACAGAACCTTCCCAGCTGACGGCATGGCCTCTTGGTGATGGGTAGACCCTCAGACTGCTTCAAAGCTTCAGCATCTAGACCTTCTTATGAATAATTACAATCCTAGAGAAAACTCTACAGGCGAGCTTCCTTTGAGTGTGGGAGATGGCACTGTTCCTTGCCAGAAAAGAAAGCACTGTGAATTCACAGATGGAAAGTTCACACTTAAGGACTAGAACGCCAGCAGGAGGGCCGAGCCACCTTTCTACTCAGAATATTGGCATAGCCTCTTCTCTCCTGTCTAACGGTATTTTCCTCATCCGGAGAGGATTTGCATTTCATTAGCAAGACTTAAAAATGTACCATTGAAAAGGTAATTCTGATGTTACATTAAATACCATAAATACTGTATTTCTTCAAGCCTGAGAGTGAGTTTATGTGTGCCTATGTGTTAAGAAATCAGTGAATGAAGAAAGAAAAAACTCACAGAGAATCTAATTGAGTGGTAGTCCTAAAGAAAGCAGTGTATTTTGGTTAAACCAACCTTTACCATGAACATTTTGTCAATTTGGGGCAGGAGAACTTAAAAGTCAGCCTTTTTCTTCAGATATGTAAAAAGAAAGCACCTTTTTCTTTCCAAGATCTCTTGCGACCTCTAGTGGTCTCTGTAAGAAAATCAAGTCCATCATTTCTCAATCACATTCAATTTTAAATTTTAAGATGGATGGCAGAACCATTTAGTTTCTACTCCTTGGAAAATGTCATGATTTTTTAAATAATGGAGGACTTTAAAACCTAAATGACGTCAAAGCACGTTCAAGGCCAATACGAGGCCCCTGCTGTTTATACCACCAGGATCTGATCCAAAAGTCTATCTTGGCACGCTGGTCGAAATGTTAGCCAGATTTTATTTGCTGGGTCACTTACCAGGACTCAAGAGAATGGTGACATTCCTAATTTCACTGTCCCTTCTCTTTGAGTGGTTTAGGATTCTCATGACCCTGACATCAGAACATTCATTTATATGAAATTACTCAGATGTCCAACTTAAGAGAATTCTAAAAAAGCATGAGGCTATCAAATGCTTAATAAAAGGTGAAATAAGAGGCGAAAAGTTAGTATTTAAAAACCACCAATCTTATATTTTAAAGTCCTAGATTGTCTTTCATCTATTTTACATAGTAATAATGTTCATACAATTTGGTTAGCTTTTATTATCAGCAAAAAAAGCAGTACTCCATTTTAGTTATTTTATGACATGAACTGACAGCACATAGTCCTTCCCTGGTGAGTCCTTCCCAACCCCCCCCCAAAAAGACTTGAAAACAGTTGGTTCTCCCCCGAAAGTACTATTCCAATAGTTTCTCAGTCTGAGGACATCTCAAATCCACCACTGAATATTAATCAAGCCCACTATAGATTATAAAGGTGTGTCCAGAAGCAGTCATGCTTTACTTCAAACACTGTGCAAAACACAGAACAGTAATTTCAATAATTAGCATCCAAGTAGAGGGGCAGATTATAGCACAATTTTCCACGTAGGGGAATCAAAGAACTGGGACTGGGGATTACAGTGTTAACTCCCTGGTTCTGAACATGCTGCTAGGTAAGCGGCAGAAGGATAATTACATCCCAAACCCTTCCCTGGTTTACTGTCTTAAGAACTGTGTTCTTCACCATTAATTATCGGTGCAAGTAACTATTGATGAAACAGATGTCAAAAAATCAATGTGGGGGAAATAAGAGAAATGAAGCAGCTTAAGAGGACAAACAGCCACGCCCATCTGGCCTTCTGAAAAATCTTTTTTCCTGCATCCTTAAGGAGGGAAATGATCCACATAAGTGCCTTTTCCAACTACCTGAAATTCTACACCTGCTAGTGTCAAAACTTGAATATGAACACTTCGGACAGAGGGCTTCTTAAGATGTGTCACATTTTTCTACCTCCCAACAAGCAAAAACATCAACCATCATAATGTCACCATTCCCTCATGATTTCACTACCAAATGCTTAATTGTCTTTTATAAACATCCCTTCCTCCTTACAAAGTAGCCACTGTCATCTTACCATGAGGACTATATTCCTCTGGTGATTTGCTACTGGCAGATTTTCTGTAGGCTGGGCAAGCAGGACACTTCACCATCAGAGGCTGAATGAGCAAGACCTCAGGGTCAGGGATCAGGAAGATTTAGTTCAGGCCAGGGCAGCCTCGTCTCCTGGAAGGTTGTAGTCCATAACCCTTAAGTTTTCAAGGGTAAAAGAAGGGAAGGAAGAAAAGCGTGGGTTGCAAAGATGATGAGGAGAGAGACTAATGCAAAACCACCAGTTGGCACATGTTTACTAGGAGCCGGCACTGGGCTATACCTTTTCTCCAGCAACCCACATCCTGAATCACAAGTGGGGCATCAGTCAGTAGATTAACAAAGATGTCTCCTTATTAAAAAGTGAAAAAAATAGGTGATTTTTAGATATGCTGCCTCTGTACATGTCAGTTGTGGTATCAGATTTATATATGATTTTCTATTACAATAGTAGATTTTATAGAATTATCTATAGATATTGTTCTAATTAATTCTATAGAATTATCTATCTATTGTATATCTAATATAATAACATCTTGCTAACTATGCTGAAGTACTTAAGCTTTAAAATTCCTCAAGAAAATGACAAGATCCAAATCTGGTATGCTGCCTACATATTCTAAGACAATATGGAGCTTCTAGGTTGGTAAACACACGGACATTTGGGAACAGTGGCCCATCTGGAGAGGGAACAGAAACTCTGCTCCCTTCCCCCACACCCTGCCCTGTGCTTCTCTTCTAGCTGACCGTTCCTGACTTACATACTCTTATAACAGACTAGTGACCCAGAAATTAAATAACAAGAAAGAAAAAAAGAAAAAAAGAAATATGCTTCCCTCAACTGCTGTTCCATTCTACCCTCCCCCACAAAACTGTCCATTTGTGCACATATGTGTGTATAGTTACATACTCACATAGAAAAATGCAACCAGTAACTTTATTTGACAAAAATGTTCTAGGGGCACCTGGGTGGCTCAGTTAAGCGTCCAGCTCTCGATTTTGGCTTGGGTCATGATCTCAAGGTTCATGGGTTTGAGCTCTGTGTTGGACTCTGCGCTGGCAGCACGGAGCCTGCTTGGGATTCTCTCTCCCTTGCTCTGCCCCTTCCCCTCTCTGCAGCACTCCCCCTCAAATAAATAAACATTCAAAAAGATGTTCTACTTTGAAAATATAATTTGTTTTATTAAATGAACCCATCCCCCAAACTGATTAGCAAACGGCAGAATAAAATGAGAGATTTTTAAATGAAATGAAGACAAAAGTTCAGCAATTATTAGACTACTTACAAGATTCTAAGCAATCAATTTATGTAAATTCCTCATGACAGAATTAAAAAGCTGCCTACCTGTGAATACTTTTACAATAAAACTTCCTTAAAGAATGTGATTTCCTGAAGGGCAGGAGCACCTATTTTCCTGTGCTGATAATTAATAAGAGAAACTTCACAAATCAGGAAGGAGGATTGAAGGGGTGTGAGAGAATCAATTAAAAATATCATTTAAACAAAAGATTTCAGGGGCGCTTGGGTGGCTCAGCCGGTTAAGCATCCGGTTTCAGCTCAGGTCATGATCTCAGTTTGTGAGTTCGAACTCTGCGTCAGGCTCTGTGCTGACAGCTAGCTCAGAGCCTGGAGCCTGTTTCAGATTCTGTATCTCCCTCTCTCTCTGAACCTCCCCTGTTTGCAAAAAAAAAAAAAAAAAAAGATTTCACTCACAGAATTCCCTTTCTTCAGAATGTGTTTGGCTTGTATTAGCACCTGTTTCATGACCAAAAGGGTTTTTTATAGAGAATTATAATGTTAAATATTTAGCTATGAATAAAAAAGTAAAGAAAAATGGTTTTCTATTAGGAATCTTCTTTCTCTTATCCTAAATTAGAGGATAATGTGTATCTGAATTTATTTTGCTCCTTAGTAATATTTTTTTTTTAGACAAGTGCTGTCTGGATCTCAGAATGCAAAGAAAATGCTCTACGTGCAAAGTAAAAATGGAATCAATTTCTATTGTTTGCGTACCTTTCTCTTTCTGCTTCCTTCTCGTTGCTCGTTGCTTTCGTTCATCACTAAACTTCTTTCACTTCCTTACCTCTCATTTATTTGGTTCACTGCAATGTGATTTCCAAAACTCATCTCTGCCCTTCAAGGACAGATAAGACCAGACCCCAAAGCAAGGGGCTGGAGGTAGGGCACTGGTGACCAAGTGGCCACTGTTGGCACAGAGGAGCCAAAAGGATGAGCTTGAGAGCAAGCTGAGTCCCAGATCCTGGGAAGACAGAGTTCAAAGCTGTGAGGACAAGAGAAGAAGAGAAGCAAAGGAGGATGGGGAGGGTTGGGGCGGGTGGCACGGGTGAGGCTGGGTCGGGCAGGCAGCCACACCGCCCTCTCACCCAAAGTTCATTCGATGCTCCAAGTTATTGCAATTTTTTTCTTAAATGAGTTCTGGTACGTTGCATTTCTGAAGGAATTGGCCCATTTTCTCTAAATTGTTGAATCTACAGAGCTGTTGTAGTATTCCCATATCCTTTATGTCTGTTGGATCTGTAGTGGCATCACCTCCTCCATTTTTGATATTGGTAATTTTCTCTTTTTCTTGGTCAGTTTGGCTGGAAGTTCACCAATTTTATTCATCTCATCTGTATCTTCTTACATTTCCAAATTCAATAGCCTTTTTTTGCACTCAAATTATTTGATTTCCCTACATCTTTTGCCACCTTAAGAGTCAGACTTCTATGAGACTCCTCCCTCTCTTCTACTTCTCTTCCTTATTATCACTCACAGCTCATCTTCACCATTTGAAATTCTGCCATAGGCCTCTGTTTTTTCATTTTAAAATCTCCTTCTGGGGTGCCTGGGTGGATCAGCTGGCTGAATGGCAGATTCTTGGTTTTGGCTCAGGTCATGATCTCACGGTTCATGAGTTTGAGTCCCACATCAAGCTGACAGGGCAAAGCCCGCTTGGGATTCTCTCTACTCCTTGTCTGCTTGCTCTCTGTCTCTGTCTCTTTCCGGCTCTGTCTCTCTCTCTGTCTCTCTCTCTCAAAATAAACAAACATTTAAAAATAAAATAAAATCTCCACAACTAAACAAACTTCTTTATTTTCCAGACCTCCTCACTCATGAGAGGACCTACATTTCTACCTTCCAATTGTCCATCTAATGCTATTATTTCTACTCTCAGGTAATGAACCCCCCATCCCCTCATACTTGAAAACCTGAGTCACCATGAACTCATCCTCATCTTTCAACTTTCCCTCTCAAACATGTCTTTGCAACCATGCACCGCCCAGCGGGATCTCTTTGACTTGCCACTGCCAGAATCCCAGCTGGAACCGTTTGTTGGCCATCCTGTTCTGTTCCTCCCTTACAAGCCACTGACCACATGAAGGTCAGTCATGCTTCACACACAGCCCACATCGTGCTCCCTGCTGGCTCCAGGATACAGGCTTCTCACCATGATTCTTCCTTGGCTATCCAGTGGCCTACTCTTCCTACCAGCCGCACCTGCCTACTGCCTGGTAATAAACATTCCAGGTGCTTTCCTGCCTCTCTACCTTTGCCCTATCTGTCCCTCTGGCTTGTTCTTTCTGACCAGAATCAGAGACTACCTTCTCTGTGAAGCATTTTTTTATTTTAAATTATTTTTAATGAGGTATAATAACATATAGTAAAATCCCCAGGTACTAAGTTGTGTGAGTTTTGGCAACTGCAAAGCTGCCAATCAATACACAGAGCACCGCCATTGCCCCAGAATTCTCCCAGTCTCACTCTTCCCTCCACCAGAGGCAACCACTGATCTGTTCTCTGTCTCTACAGATGAGCCCTTCGCATATCATGCAAGTGGAATCAACAGTATATAGTCTTTGCGTCTATGCTACCTTCTTTCACTCAGCATGCACTGAGACTGACCTGCCCTACTGCGTCTATAAGTAGTTCACGGCATTTCATTGCTAAGCAGTATCCACCGTGGATACAACATCTGCTTCATGATGGATATTTAGATAGGGGGCAGGGGCAGAGAGGTTTTGTTTGAAGCTGTCTTCATCTTTCCCTGTATTTTCCTCTTCCAAGTCACTTAATAATATCAATAAGAATAATATTTTCATTTCATTTGGCACTAACATGTGACTGGAAGTTCTAAGTACCTGACTTTCATCAGCTCATCCATTCATTGCAATAATCCCAGCAGTAGAGAATGCCCTCACACCCACTAACTGGCAGGAAACGGAGGCCTGACGAGGCCAAGTTCTCCTTGTTAACCCATCTGGTGAGTAGTCAAATCAGGATCAGAATAGAGATCTATCAGGGCACCTGGGTGGCTCAGTTAGTTAAGCGTCCAACTTCAGTTCAAGTCATAATCTCAGAGTTCGTGAGTTTGAGCCCCACGTCAAGCTCTGTGCTGACAGCTCAGAGCCTGGAGCCTGCTTTGAATCCTGTGTCTCCCTTTTTTTCTGTCCCTCCCCTGCTCATTCGCTCTCTCTTTCTCTCAAAAGTAAACATTTAAAAAACTTTTTCTTAAAAGAATAGAGATCTATCTGATGCCCTTTATTGTAAATTCTTAATATGCCATAATACTATATGCCTGGTAAACAGTAGGCTTTCATATTTTAAAAACTTAAATTTAATGCTTTCTAAAGAAATCCACCATTTATGGCAACAGTTGACCCAAAAAGATGCAATTCATTCCCCACTGGTGAAACCAAGCAACCACCCTTGTGAAATGATCTCATACGCATTTTTATTTCAAAAAGGCCCTTTTATTTTGCTCACAATTTTGTGAGTCAGACGTCTGGGGAGACTCGGTCAGTCCTTGCTTAGGGTCTCTCCTATGGCTGCAGTCACATGTCAGCTGGGCTCCAGGTACTGGGGCAAGTGGGGGTTTCCTTGGCTGGATGTCCACAATGGTTCATTCCCATGGCCAGAAGTCAATGCTGACTACCAGTGAGTCTAGCTGGGGCTGCCAACCCCAGGGCCAACCTCTAGCCTCTCTGGCACAATGGTCTCCCAAGGCCACACTGGAGGAGAGCTTGAAGGATAGAAAACAATGTTGTAGCCATATTTGGAAGATAGACTCTGCCACTGCCACCTCCTTAAGACTGCTGAACCTTAGGGAATGTCATGGGGCCCACTGAATGGTAAGGACCGCCCACCTCCAAAACTCCTCTTTGGGGTCAACAGAATCCTCTTTCCTGAATGTTGGAAAATAGGTGGGGTCTACTGGGAAAACTAAATAGGCGGACTCACTTTTATGTTTATTTGAAAGTTATTTGACGGGGGCGCCTGGGTGGCTCAGTCGGCTGAGCATCCAGCTTCGGCTCAGGTCATGATCTCACGGTTCGTGGGTTCGAGCCCCGCGTCAGGCTCTGTGCTGGCAGCTAGCTCAGAGCCTGGAGCCTGCTTCCGATTCTGTGTCTCCCTCTCTCTCTGACCCTCTCTTCTCGCACTGTCTCTCTCTGTCTTTCAAAAATAAATTAAAAACATTAAAAAAATTTTTTAAAGAAAGTTATTTGACAGTGTAGGGCCAAGAATTGTGTGTTTTCAGAAACCCGTAAGTAGTAAATGCACAACTTTGCTGGCCACATAGCACCAAATGAGTCTTATCGGATAGTCAGTCCTGTAAATTATGTCATAAAGGGGAACTGTGAAGATTTCCAAATGAAGTAACACTTATGGGTATTATAAAACAATTTAATCCAAGCTCTAATCACTTACAGTAAAAAATGGCAATTTAGAAACTCTGCATAAGGTAAGTGTCCATGTAAAACTCTGGTAGGAAAAGGTACTGCTTCGGACTGACCTGGCTTTGCGAATGTGCAACTGAGGGTAATGACTGTCCCTGTGACATATGTGCACGGCAAAGTCCTCATCATACGTCAGACTCGGAATGCTCCCCACTTGTTCAAACACTGTTATGAGAGTCGAGCCTAAACAACAGAGATGAAGAAATATGGTCCTCATTTTACCAAGGGATAAATTAAGAGCTTCAGAACAAAATGTATTTTAATTGTTATAATCAAAGAGTCACATTATATGCTCAGGACCTGGGGATGATTCTTATTCCCTCTTCCAAAAGCATCATTTTAAGCGTGAATTTCCCATTTTGGAGACTGGGGACAGGAGGTAGTTGAGCAGACCTTACCTAGGCTCATGTAGGATGGCACTATGAGAAATATGAAGTGCAGTTCTGGCACAGCCTTAAACACAGCCCTGGCAAGGGGAAGAGAAGGTGGGGCAGGTGTTAATAACAAAGTAATCCCATTAAGTGGCACCTGTTTGAGGCAAATGCTTTCACTAAACACATCAGATGTTCATAAATCCACATGGGCTACTTTGCTCCTTGCCTGCAAAGGCAAGAACATCTTCAGGGCAATTTCTTTTCCATTTACAAATGGCTTCTTATCTGTCTGTTCCACAGAGGTAGAGAGAATAAAGAGTGCCATATTCATGTGGCACACCAGATTTCTGCAGACATTAACCTTTGACCTGGCATCTGGATGGTCTGGTGTGACATTACAAAGTGCCTTGAAAGCTGAGGCCACCACCCCCAAATGTCTGCGCAGGCTGTCAGAGACGCATCGCCATCACCCAGTAGCCCAAATGATTGTATTTCAATGCACCATATTATTCAGGATGGCTTCTTTAGTGTGTCAGGTTAATAAACATCTCTAAAGAGAAGACTGAAGAAAACTATTTTTAGAAACACCCAAACCTGTGATGCTTTATTCTCCCCTTACTCCCCCCCAATCCATTTTTTTAAATGACTGCACTACCTGTTTGCTTCAAATGATGGTAAAAGATGTGTGTCAAATGGAGTGTCGATTCAAAGATAGATTTTTTTTCTTTCAGAAATGTCACTGTTATTCCACATCAATACTTTACTACAGCCATGAATTACAAGCTAATTAAGTACCTTAAAGAATTTCATGTCCTTTGGAAATATTTTAAAACTACGCACACAATCTCTTTTGTGTCATTTTGGCATTAATGTATCTTGTTTGTGGTGATGCCTGCCAGCCCCGTGATGTCACCGTCTGCAAGACCCCAGCCACTCACCGAATAATCTCTTTGCAGCAGCCAACAGAATACTCATCCACGGCCACAAAGAGGTGCATGAACAACGTGTTCAGAGGCTGCACAAGAAAAGAGCACATGATTATAAGCTGAGTCAGCATTCAGGCTATGTCAGAACAGGGTTGGGAGATGGGAGGAGGATTTGGGGGCGGCAACAGACTCAGAGCTGCCCCGTTAGGTGAGGTGATATTCTATGTCTAAAGTGATGAGACACTCAGGCAGCATTTGAGCTTTTTCACTGACTCCATTTGCTGCCTTCTGTCCTCCTAGCTTAGAATTATTCAAGGAAACAGGGAGTGTAAATGAGTCCAATGCGTCTAGCCCTTCTTCCTGCCCTCACAAACGGGCTATGGGCAGGGAAGTGCCTGCAGGGGAGTGAAATTGATTATTAACTCAGTAGTCTTGTCTCGGGGGGTGTCTATGCCAAGTGAAAGACAATCATCCTTTCCCCAGGGCCCTTGAGTCAGCAGCTGCTGCTCTATTCAAGTGACACAGAGAAAGATTCTCTTATGAATTTGAAGGATGGAAGGCAGATGCCACGTTATGAATCCAATGGCTTGTTTTGTTCAACATTCCCAGAGTCAGAATCAAATATTACTCTTGGGATCCAGAAAACCTGAGAGCTGAACTCAAAGTAGCAAGATTCAAAGATGACTTTTTTTCTTAAATCTTTCAACTTTTTAAAGAACTTTGTCCCCCAACTTCTGATGACATTTTAAGTAGCCTCAATAATGAGCAGTTGTTACATACAACCACACATTGCTCCGCTCAACTTTAGCACCCCTGTGTTTATGGGCAAATCTTCAAATTCTAGAGATAATACAAATAGGAGGTTGGTTAATTGGTGAGGGTGGTGCTTGCACCTGGATCAGGATGACAGGAGTATTTTCTGTGCCTCTTGTTTTCTGAGCAATTTTATAGACGGCCGTGGGTTACTGCCTGCACATCTGTGTGCCTTGCCTTAGAAATATTCAGAAAAGGGACACCTGGGTGGCTCAGTCTGACTCTTGATTTTGGCTCAAGTCATGATGTCACGGTTCATGAGTTTGAGACCTGAGTCAGGCAAGTCAGGCTCTGTGTTGACAGCATGGAACCTGCCTGCATGGGATTCTCTGTCTCCCTCTCTTTCTGCCCCTCCCCCACTCCCATATGTGCTCCCTCTCAAAATAAACAAATTAAAAAAGAAAAAAGACATACTCAGAAGTAGTATAATAAAATGGGAAGAGAAGAATCATGAGTTTGGTTTAGAAGCTTGAAAACTCCCCAAAGGCCAACAACTCAAACCCTACAGTCCAGAGAGGAACAGCCACACCACCACCACACACACTTTCCATGTGCTATCAGCTTGTCCCACAACCATCTGAGTTAACATCCGCTTTATGTTCTGAATAGAACCGGCCTTAGGAGCACATGGTTTATTACTTGGCTGATTTATCTTCCAAATTCTCTCTTCCATCAAAAATATTATAATTCAAGATTTATTTTTTAGCTTTAAGATAAAAATCATGAATTACTTCTGTTGCAAATACCCCTGGGCCAAGTAACACATTAAGTCTTAAGGCTCTTTATCAATACTGTCCAATAACGAAATAACTTGAGCCACAAATACAGGCCACATATGTAATTTCCCAGTAGACATAGAGAAAAGGAATAAAGATAAACATGTAAAATTAATTTTCAATATATTTTCTTTAAGCTAACATATTCAAATTATCATTTTAACAAGTAATCAATATAAACATTGTTAATGAGATTATTTTACACTCTTTTTTCCTGCTAAATACTTAAAATTCAGTGTATGCTTTATACTTCTAACACATCTCAATCAGACTAGCACATTTCAGGTGCTCAACACCTACACAAGGCTGATGGCCACCATAATGAACAGCCAAGCTCTATACTGTTGTAGGAATTTAAAAGTAGTTTAAAGAGAAACAATCTTAAGAAAACAAGAAAAGGAACAAAAAGGGAAGGAATTTATGCATAAAGGTATTTATAATTTTCAAAAAGGTAAAATCATAATTCTAATGCAAATACACAAGGAGCACATGTCTGAGATTTATTCAACCCATCAATTAACAAGGCAACCAGCAATATTATAAAAACAATTCGTTGCACCTAAGGAGCTGGCTACTTTAATGAGGGAATGTTAGAATATGATTGCTAGGCGAGATACAAAATAATATCCTATGAACCATAGCCTTTGAGGTTATCTCTTCCACCAAACAGAGACTATTTACATCTCAAATGGACAAAAATCTACAAAGTTAATCACTGTTCCTATAGAACTGTACAATAGCCCAGTCAACAGAAAGTCAAAGATACAAGCCTGGATTCAAAGCATCTTTTGGCCTATTTCCAAGTTTGATTAATTTTTGTGAATATGATACCTGGGTTTTTCGGTGGTAAGGAACAAGAGAAGCAGGGGACAAAGGGGAGACATCATCTAGCTGAATAAATGCTGGAGAATGCATTGGGGTGCACATGGGGGATGCACTGTGCACACACACATGTATATGGGGAGGGGTGAACTAATTCATACAACTGGCATTCCCTAAGGTTCTGGGGACACATTCTTTTTTTTTAAATTTTTTTAATGTTTTTTATTATTTTTGAGAGACAGAGAGAGATAGCATGAGCAGGGGAGGGTACAGAATCTGAAGCAGGCTCCGGGCTCTGAGCTACCTGTCAGTACAGAGCCTGATGCGGGGCTTGAACCCACAAACCGTGAGATCATGACCTGAGCCGAAGCCGGATGCTTAACTGACTGAACCACCCAGGTGCCCCTGGGACACATTCTTGAATTCCACTGACAGGCAAGCATGCTACCTCCAATCGTGACATCTGGCTCTCTGCAGAACTGGGGCCACATGCTGAATTGGCTCTGGCAGGCTGAGGACAGGGAAAACTCAGACTTGGCACCAGCTACCAAGTCAGGTTGGCAACAGGTTGTAATGTGCCCACCGATAGAAGACATCAAATCAGCTAGAGTCCACAAAGGCACCTTACAAATTATAGAGGGTGACAGGAACCGGAAGCTCTACTATCACTGTTACAGGGGCAAAAGCGTAAAGGCAGGTGCCCGCCCAGCATCCTATGGACTTCACACACTGAGCCTAAGTGGCCATTGATATAGATGGACAGATAAAGAAGATGTGGTACATATATACAGTGGAATATTACTCAGCTATAATAAAACGAGATCTTGCCATTTGTGATAACACAGATGGACCCAGAAGGCGTTACACTAGGTGAAATAAGTCAGACAGAAAAAGATAAATAGCAAATGATTTCACTTATATATGGAATCTAAAAACACAATTGAACAAACAAAATAGGAACAGAACAAACTGGTGGTTATCAAAGGGGAAAGCAGTGGGGGATGGAAAAATGAGTGAGGGGGAGTTGGATATAAACTTCCACTTATGGAATGAACAAGTCATAAGGATGAAAGTTATAGCATACGGAATGTAGTCAATGGTACCGTTAATAACACTGTCTGGTACAGGGGGTAGCTACACTTGGGGTGAGCACAGCATGACATACAGACTTGTCCAATCTCTGTATTGTGCCCCTAAAACTAATGTAACACTGGATGTCAACTATACTTCAATAAAAAAACAATTTAAAAAAAAGACTTTGGATACAGATGCTGGGAGCCGGAGGGAGACCTGGTGCCCCCACTGACTCCTTGCTCCTTCCTAGTCCTCGCCAGCACAGCATGACCTGGGCCTTGCCACCAGCTGACTGATCTGACTACTACCTCCTTTTCCCTACCCCCGGCCTCCTGCTCTTAGACTCATCTTTCCTCCCTGCCAGCTGACTTCATTTCTAACTGTCATAATGTCACATACCTTCTGTTGAGAGTTTTCAACTGCTTAGTCTCAAAACTGAAAAGACATATAAGCAAAAACAGGACTTCCCTTCAAAATTAAGGCTGTTCTAATAAGCACTGTATGTAATTGCTTACCGTGCATGGGATTTCTCCATCGAGCTCCTGGAACACCGACACCCAGTCATCCTGATTGGAGACGTTCCAGTTGGGATAGTCCACAAAGGTAGCCTGGGCCATGATCTCCTCCTTGTCATTGCAGAGGGTAATAGCAAGGTTTGCTTTTTCTCTGTAGAAATTATTAAAAGTGCACAATGACTAAGATCACCAAAAGGGAGGTAAGGAGGTGTTGTTTTTCCCCTTTCTTTGGCTACTGAAGCCTAGCAACCACTACATAAAGTATGAAACCTCTGGAAGTGATAGGAACCATATGGCAGCAACTCTGAAAACCGATCTTTCAGGACATCTGTGCTACTAACTAAATTTTTATTGAAAACTACACTTCATTAGAAAGGTGTTATACTTCCATGAAGTGTCCAATACCCTTCCCTTGGAGATTGGGGAAATTGGCTGCACTCTTCCTTATCATTTCCATATTGCCAATTCCACTGGTTTGGCCTAAACATATACAGCCTAGAGTGGCCAACTGTCCAGGTTTGCCTTGGACTGAGAAGGTCCCCAAGACACAGGCTGTTAGGGCAACAAGTCCTAAGCAAACTGGGTTGAGTTGGTCACCCACACAAAACAGTGAGGCTGAGAGTTTAGCCCCACCTGTCAGCCATCTAAGCCAATTCTTCCAAACCCTAAGTCCATCCCCCTAGGCTAATGGATTCTTATGGGATATGAGAATCAATCACTTGATCCAGCTGCAGAAATGGAGACCTTGAGGGGTCTGGCTTAAGCTAAGGCCACAGAGCAAGTTTAATAAACACAAGTGAGGAGAAGCAAGGTCTTCCAACTCTTACTCTGGTGGCTATCCCAAAGGGACATCTTGATGGTCCTTCCCAACTTTGCCACTGTCATGTGGCACAGCATGATAGAAAGAACTCTGACTTAGAGATAGCAAACAATTTACTACATGGAGAACCATTTGTATGCAAATTGAGACACAGTTTTCACTTTTTCAACTGAGTGAAATCTACTTGTATCTTAAGTTGGAAGAAAAAGATGTAAATGTTCCTTCAAAACTAAGAAGATAGCATGTGACTAAAGAAAGAAGAGAAAAGATAATGGAGAGAATAGAGGGAAAGTGCTATATGCTTTCCAGTTATACTTTCATCATAAAAGCAATGAATTGTGACTCCAATCAAAAACAGAAAGTACTCACAAGAATAGAAAAACAACTGGGAAAATCATCCCCAATACCACCTCCTGTAGACAACCAAACGCTGTTAGTATTTTGGTGTCTATCTCACCAGACTTCTCTCCTTTTTAAAAGTGACCATCAAATAGAATGTACTTTGTGTGTTTTACGTAGACTCACACAACCCATACTGCTTGTAGTCTGCTTTTCTCACCCTCTTGACAGCATATCCTTTTATTAAATCCATTCACAAAAGTTCAGTCTCACATCCATGCACTTTCTGTACTTAATTTTTTTTTCTTCAAATAAGTTCACTTTGGCTTAAATAAGACTTTCTCAATAGGAAATGTATGACAAAATCACAAATAGAAAACCAGTATGTGTTGCCATAAATAGAAGAAAACTATAAAAATATACATTTAGAACAAAAATTGTTCTTGCGTGTATTGAGACAAATCACCTTGAGCACTACCAGAGGCATAGGCATCTTCAGGAACCACTGGGGATGTTGATCTCAGTGCTTAAAGTCACTGGCCTCTCATAGGAAGCCCGCTCTTCAGCCATGGGGGACTCCTTCTGGGTGACCCTGCCCCAAAGACATCACCTTAGCCCTGGCTATCATGCAAAGAAGGCAGTAGGCTGCCCTCAGGTCTCAAGAATATACTATCCACACAGGGGATTCATTAGCAAAAGGATGCACCCCTCCAACCTCTCCATTCTGATTTGCTGAAGCCCTGCCCCTCTTCCCACTCCTGCAGAGGCTCCCTCCAGCTCTTGGTCCTCAGGGCTCCTCTGCCCGAGGTTCTCAGAGCCATGACCTACTGCTCCACAGCGATAGTCCTCACTCTAGTCCAGATCCGAAAATGTCTAGGGCAAGGGCCCCAACAATGATGATGAAGGAGGAAGTGGCATCTGCCATCCCCTCAGGGAAACAAGGGAAATGTGTTCTTGGAATCCCAGTGTGAACTTGAAACACATTTATCCATGGGAACCTAGAGTGGTGGTTGGGTTCCGTAGTACAATTAGCACAGTACTATACTGCACAGACATTATAGATTAAATAGGCTTTTGTGGGTGGGCCTGGGAAGCCAGCCATGAATAACTTCGTTTCAATGGGAAAATGCACTTCAATTTCCAAATGACCGAGTACAAGAAAGTAACTTTTGTAGCATTCTTATTTTGTATATATAATTTCCAGTTCTTATTACCTCTTAACATTAGTCCTCTATGGGACAGACAAAAATCACTGCAAGAGCAAAGAAGAGAGATGAGGGAAAAGGTAGAGGGAGGCTCGTTTTTAAAAGTTGGATTTACAATTATTCTTTGAAATGAGCCAAATTTAAAAATACACACACACACACACACACACACACACACACACACACACTTCATACAAAATACATTAAAGCTCAAGGATATTATCCAGCAAGTGAAATCAGAGTTATTGTCATTAAAGTAATGTCTCATTTGTTCACTTGTTTAGAGAATTTTCCAAGTTCAGCCAAAATCCATTTAATTTAACTACACTTGATGGAAATCCTGGTGAAACTGTATCCTCATTTTACTTTATTAAGCATCACAAATAACACAGATCTGGGTGTTCCAGAGCCTATTGCGGTTTCTGCCACCCTCCCCCCTCCCCGAAGCCCCCTGCCCTGTGACATGTGCACCTGATGTAGCCGATTCTTTTGGCCCCTTTCCCCACTCATCTGCTCTGCCAAATCTTCTCATTTTCTCCCTAACATTTAGCAGAGTTTTTAGGTGAGGTAAGTTATGTTCATTCCTGTATCTGTGACTGAGCTGGCAGCTAATATAACAAAATTCAATAAACTAGAATAGAAACCACCAGCTCGAAGTCTTAGGGTTGGCCTGGCAAAAGGAGATGGGAGTTACCTAACATGAAAAATGAAAGACTGCACGGGCTGGATAGCAGCCATTTGGTGTATATGATGAAAATGTAAACTTACTTTTTAAGTAGGCTTCACACCCAGTGTGAAGCACAATGCGGGGCTTGAACTCATAACCCTGAGATCGAGACCTAAGCTGAAATCAAGAGCTGAATGCTTAACCGACTGAGCCACCCAGGCACCCCTTAAGGTAAATTTACTTTACTTCTGAAGATATGCTGGCTTTTGAGGTAGGTCACAAACTTTTTAGTTATTAGGGTCCCATTTTAACATAAAAAAACATCCACTACTCCACTCTCACATGGTGTAAGTTATACTTTTCTTACCTGTCAATTCAAAAAAGATATAAACACATTAGACATGTGGATTTAGGTGCTGTGACAGCTGCTCCAAGACCCAGTAGGGACACAAAGCTATTCGTTGGAAACAACCGGCTATCAAGAACTTTCAGGTAATTAGTATGTGACTCTGTGTAGAATTTGAGAAAACAGATTTGTGGAAGGTTTTTGAAAAAAAAAATCTGTAGAAAGCCCCAGTTGTAACAGCACCCTCACCCCATATGCCATGTTCTGAATACCCCGTGAAAGGCTGGGCCCTTGGCAACTTATCACATGCTCACTGGTGATCACGTCCCCTCCTGCTCAGGCTGACTGTGACATATTCACCCCAAGAGGGGCAAGTCAGGAGTGCACCCTTGCTACCAAGCTGGGGAGTTATAATTTATTCACATGCAGAAATTTATTCACGTGGTAAAGATTCAAGACTCGTTACGGTTTACCGTGGCCCCTGCTACGTGCTTTTCCGTCTCAAAGGCAATCATGCCTCCCTTTGTACCACGTTTTGAAGTCTGTTGTTTCCCTTTAGTGTATATACGAAAGAGAATTCCACTGTACTCATAAAGTGTGCCTCACACTGTTCTATGGCTCCCTAGTTGCTGAGTAAGGAATAGAAGGAGAATAGAAAAGCTTGCCTCTATCTGACCCTGCTCCCTGCTCCCTTATAGGCAGAGCCAGAGCATCTCCTAGGAGCTAGGCATTACACTGTATTTGATAACTATTTTCACTGTCCCACTCACCCTATGAATTAGGTACAACTGTTCATTTCACAGATGAGGTTATTCACTGATCGTGTATAATGTGGCTAAGGCTAAGCTAAGGCTTAGGAAGGTTATGCACAATCACATGGCTAGCAGTGAATTTATTCATTCATGCAACAAACATTTATGAAATTCACACCAAGTGTCAAGCCTTTTCTGGCTCCAGGTATACAGCAGAGAACAGGCAAAGATTCCTGCCCTCATGGAGCTGATGTTCTAATGGATGGAGGCAGCCCAATTAAAAAAAAAAATCTAAACTAAACTAAAATGCACAGAATGTCAGGTGGGGACAAGGGCTGTCAAGAAAAATAAAGGGTGTGTGCAGGTGCAACAGGGACTCCTGTGTAACAGTAGAATGAGGCACAGATGTGAGGTGTACCTGGGGTACTCTGGGAAAAACAAAGGAACTCAGTGGAACTCAAGGGAGGTGAGGTAAGAAAGGAAAAGGGTAGGCTCCACACCAGATCCTGGTAGGGATGTAGCAGACCAGTGGAGGGCTTTGAACAGGAGCACAATAGGGTCCAGTTGGTGTGAATGGTGTCACTCTGGCTATTACGTTGAGAATAATGATCCAGGGACGGAGGGAGGAACACATGAGGACTGATGCTAAGGTGGAAGCAGAGACCAGAGGGGGGCAGTGGTAACACTCAAGCACACCAGCCTTGGACTGTGGCAGGAGAAACAAGAAAAGGCAGCTTCTGGATATATTCTGTAGGTGGAGCAGACAGCTTTGCTGGTGTGGGAGGTAAGAGCAAGTATGAAGGTGACACCAAGGCTTTTGGTCTAAGCAACTGAAAGGTTGGAGTTGTTAGAGTTACCAAGATGGGGAAAACATGGGGTAGTGGGAGGCAGGTGATGATCATGCTAGCTGTGAAGTACCTACTTGGTATCCAAGGGGTGACATCCACCAAGAAGCTGGAAAAATGAATTTGGAATCTAGGAGATTCTCTCAACAATTTAGCTGCTTTCCACACTTAAATCATAAATTCACCCAGAATTGCTTTTATCCTTTTTTTGTATGACATGAGGTTGGTATTTACATTTATTCCCTTTTCCATATGGGTAACAAATTGTCCCAACACCATTAATTGAATGGTACATTCTTTCTCCACTGGCTTGGTCACCCAGTTTTCATGTATGTGTGGGTCTGTCTCGGGAGCTCTGATTCCTTGTCCATTACAACACTGTCCTGATTACTAGGCCTACTGTGAATCTTTAGTTGGGCAAACCTCCTCACCTTATTTTCTTCTTTCAAATGGCTCTGGCCCTTGGCTCTCTCATATAAATTCACACACATATTGTCAACTTCAACAAATAATCCTATTAGGATTTTGATTGGAGAATTGACTTCTTTACAGTATTGAACATTCCTATCCAAGAACATTATATAACCTCTTCATTTACTTAGGTCTTCTTTGATGTCTTTTAATAAAACTTGCCAACTTACCCCACAACATGCCTACCTGTGTGTTTCCTCAGAGGAGGGGGAGAATCTTTGAATATTACCCTCCTTCTGAATTATACCTTAAGAGTACTTTCATTCTAATCATGCACCTGCCAATTCATCTATTTATGTTCTATATTTTACCTATTACTTACATCATATAACTTATTATTTATATTTAACATCTATATTATATCATTATCATTATCATTATTACTTTATACAAGTTTGATTTTCTTCTTAGAGTTACCAACATATTTACACATATATTTGTTTACTTTCCTTCTTGTATCTTAGCTTTCCAGCTAAGAAATTCATCCTTTTGCCTAGAGTATATTCTGAGGAATTTCCTTTATTCAGATTTCACTGGTAAACTAACTCGGTATTTGTTTGAAAATGTATCCATTTCCCCCTAGGTATTGAAAAATTGTTTCACTGGGTACACAATTTAGTTTGCTGCTATTTTCTCTCCAATACTGAAAGTGTTCTACTATCCTCTGGCTATCCTGCTTGCTAGTGAGAAATCATCATTAACCTAGTTTTCAATTGTTTGCAGGCAATTTGTCTTTTCTCCCTAATTACTTTTCAAATTTTATCTTTAGCTTTGGCGTGTTGCTGTTTCATTATGATGGGCTTCGCTGCAGATCTCTCTATGTATTTATTCTGTTTGGGATTCACTGAGTTTTCTGGATCTAAGAATTGGTACTTTTCAACAATTCTGGGAAGCTCTAGCTGTCAGCCATGATCTCTTCAAATGCTGGCCTCTTCCAATGCCCATCATGTCCTTCTAGACATCTGATTAGACCCAACTGTTAACTGTACCTTGGGCAGGCCTCCATTTTCTGATCTGTAAAATGGGCAGGTTAGTGGCTACCTCTGGGTTGTTTAAAAAAAAAAAAAAAACATTGACAAAGCATAGAGCCTGACAGAAAATAAATGCTCAGAGTTGGCAGATGATATGATTAACTTATCCCAAGATTCTACTAGTGGAAGAGGCCGTTGAGATTTGAACCCAAGTTCGCCTGAGTCCAAAGGCCACGAGAAACCCTTTCATCCTGCAGGCTGTTACTTAGAGGCTGATTGTTCCTGGTGATCTGCTCCACAGGACAGATTTTCTTGCTGCCACTTCCTCATCATAAGCCCCATATGGACAAAGGAGTAGGGTCTCTTCCTAGTGTGAGAACATGGATAAACATTCCTAGGTTACTTAGCTACATACTTACAGAAGATAGGTGATATTAAGCCTCCCAAACAGCTTCTGGGTAAATTTCCTAATGAGGTTTTTGATACAATAAATATCCTGTGATTCTGTTCTTCGGCAATGAACCACTTCTACCTTTCCTCTTGGAGAAGTGAGCACTGACATTTTTTATCCTGTCCCAAAAAGACAAAACAGTCCACAGTTAATCTGAGGTGACGAGCCTGTCCAGTTACAGTACTTACAAAATTGGACATGAATTCAATTTCCATATGGTCGGAATGAATGTGGAATTTCAGTGCTGGTGGGACACAGTTTCCCCTGGGGGGTGGCCAACCAGCCGATGTACGTCTCTCCAGGAGAACGATGTTTCTGAGAACTGGCCCATCTAGAAATGTCTGCAACTGTACTCTTTGTTTCAAACAAAGCTGGTTTAAAATATTCTAACAATAGGATGGAAAAACATTGAAAGGAGTTATTGATTGATTCAGAATCTTCTTTATTTAATTGGCCTCCATGGCATGTGGTCAAGAGTTACAGCTTCTGCCCATGTTCCAAACAGACTTCCCCAAACTGAAGCCCTGAGAAGCAACAGTTCTGATATTTTGAGACAAAAAAAAAAGTTCTTTGGTCAATTAAATGTAGGAAATGCTGCTTATGATGGCCTTCCTGAGGGGCCACTATGCCCATTAAAGTATTTGAGAAGTTCCATAATAAAGTGTCTCCTTTCCCAGCCTTTCCCATGCCCTTTCTGAGAAGAATTTCTAATGACAGTGACATTAGAGAGTCTAATGTTCCAGAAGGACACTTTGGGGAATGCTGCTGACAGGGACAGCAGACTACAAACTGATTTCAATCTCTCAATGTCTCAGTGTGTGTGTGTGTGTGTGTGTGTGTGTGTGTGTGTGTGTGTGTGTGTGTGTGTGTGTGTGTGTGTTTCTTTCCTCCCTCTGTCTGTCCCTCCATTCCTTCCTTTTTCCTTGTTTATTTTTTCCTAGGGAAAATCATTTTATTAGGTACTGGCCAGTATGCTCGAAACAGGCATATTAATTTTCACCAGTTTGGACCCTAGGAACAATATGAAGCACTCCCAACTCCGTAGAAAGCTGCCTCATGGCAGCCCCCACTTCCCTTCGCCTCTCCAAAAGTAACCACGATTCTGACGTCTATCATGTAGATGATCTTGGCCAACTGGTGTTGGGATTACATAGTATGTATGGTTTTCTTTCAAAACACGGTATTACATCGTTTGACTTTTTGTTGTTATTGCTGTTGTTTAGAGATGTCCTTGCACAGTTTTCTTTTTTAATTTTATTTATTATTGAGAGACAGAGACAGAGCATGAGCATGGGAGGGGCAGAGAGAGGGGGAAGACACAGAATCTGAAACAGGCTCCAGGCTCCAAGCTGTCAGCACAGAGCCCCACGCGGGGCTCGAACTCACAAAGTGCAATATCATGACCTGAGCTGAAGTCAGACGCCCAACTGACTGAGCCACCCAGGTGCCCCCCTTGCACAGTTTTCAATGGGACAAAGTACCAATGAACTTGAGCACTGCAGGGATCTGAGACACCACTGGACGAAGCTCCTCCTTCATCAGATGAGGGAACTGAGGCCCATGAAGTGAAGTGACTTGACTCAGGACACACAAGTTTGGTCAGAAACAGAACATTTGGCATGTGCTTCTAGTCCAACTCCCTGTCACTCCCCCTGTTTCAGTAGCCTTCAGGCTGCCTCTGCGGGTGAGGGTCCTCCTGCTCTCATGGCCCACAGGTGTTCACATTAACTGAAGTTTGACTGCTCTTAACCATCAACACTCAGATATTAAGGGTGCAAGGTGTGGGTCATGCAGGGGAACTTAGAAAGATGGCAGGTGGCAGCCAAGAATCCTTACCCGCGGCTTTCTCCTTGGTGAATTCACACCACCCTCAGCTCGTGTGGGCCTGCATTAGCACTTGCAAAGCAAACCCAGCTCTTGCACATGTCCTACATTGTCCAAGCTCACCGAAACTGAAAGGAGTCAAAAATGCAATTTCTTCACTTACAGTGGGGAAGTCAACAGCCAAGCTGTCTAGATGCTTCTGCAGCCCAGACAGTTAACAAACAAGTCTTGTAAGCTAAATACAAGTCTGACTTCCTCCTCTTTGAAAGAACAAGGTGTGCTATCTGGCCCTTGTCTTACAGCCTTGGTATCGGGTGGCTGAAGTGAACTGGGGGCCACATGGACCCTCAGCTCCCGCCTTGCAAAAAGGTGAGCTCAGAATGGCAGATCTTCACATTTGCAAGGGAAGAAAACCTTGATGTTTACAGAACATCTCCAAAATCAGAAATACTGGCTCAAAATTTTCTTCATACTCTGAAGATAGAAATGAACAAACATTTCTTGAAGCTGGTTTAGCCTCCACCTGTGCCACGACCAGGCCACCCACCTTCTGCTCACAGGCCACTACAGGGGAAGCCCAGCTATCAGCAGCTGGTTTACGTGGGGCTGAAGCCAAGAACAAATGCTGTGGGATCAGGGTACCAGGGATGAGACCCAGTTTCTATCGCCCATTAGCTATGTAGCCTTGAGCAAGTCACTTAAACTCTGTGCCTCAGTTTGCTTATCTGTAAATTAAAGATACTATACATACTGTAAAGGGTTTTATAAATGAGTTATTATATGAAAACACTGAAAGTAGTGTTTGACATGTAGTTAAGTTCTCATTAAATATTAGCCATATCATCATTATTACTATTGAACATGAACATTCTCAGGATTCATAATAGTGGACCTCAAGAAGTCACTCAAAGCTCCTAAGGTCTGGAGGACCTTCATCTACTGCAGAGATATCAAGCCAAGGAAACCAGAGATGGGTAATGCCTAGGTGGCATTTTCACAGTTTGCCTGGGCACCTCTACATGTTGACAACCACAGGACTGATCAATCCCCTTTGCAATAGACCCATTCTTTCTTAGATAAACAAGCACATCTTTCATAAAGTGGCAGTTAGGTTTTGATGACCTGCCATTTCATTTCTAAGATGGCTTTACATAGCCCAGCTGCAATTATGAGCTGATTTCATGTTCTCTTTTTTTAATGTTTACTTTTGAGAGAGAGAGAGAGACAGAGTGAGCAGGGAGGGGCAGAGAGAGAGGGAGACACAGAATCTGAAGCAGGATCCAGGCTCCAAGCTGTCAGCACCCGACACAGGGCTCAAACTCACAAACCACGAGATCATGACCTGAGTCGAAGTTGGATGCTTAACTGACTGAGCTCCCCAGGCGCCTCTTGATTTCATGTTCTTACTCTAATGTCAGTCTTTCTTAACATTTAATTTTAAAAGTTATTTTTAAATACAGCAATGCATCCTTCATTATACCTTCCCAATGCAATACCTTCTCGGTGTGAAAGACATTATATATATATTAATCACACACACACATATATACATACATACATACATATGATTGAAATCATGATTATTTTATTGTGGCATAATGTACATAACAAAAAAATTGTCATTTTTACCATTTTAAGTGTACCATTCAGGGGCATGAAGTACACTCACATCGTTACATGATCATCACTATTATCTATCTCTAGAACTTTTTCATTTGAAATCCTGGTATGAAATCCTTTTGTCCCAACTGAAGTCTCCTCTCCTTGAAGTTTGGCATGTCTATAGTTTCAGATAGTACCTTCTACCGTAGGGGATCGGACACACACAATATCCACTGGATGGGCCCCACAGACCAGTAGGGAGATAATCCATGGAGGGTGTCTCAGCTGAAGGCCTTCTCACTCCAACTCTGGGAGAAGCATCGTCAAGCAATAAAATGATGGTATTATTTCAAAGAAGGCAATCAGAACCTTGCTGACTACCATCTGAGCAATTAAATACTCAGTAATATTTTCCACAGCTCCTGTGAATGTGAAGCTAGGTACCTCCTGCAAAGACGTGACATTAGTAGAAAAAACAGATTTTCATATTTGCAAATATCTTTTACCTACTTTGGGTGGGACTCCTGTCAAAGCTGGCCGCATGTTGTCATGCCTGGTTTTGGTTTGAACTTAAAAGCAAAACTGGAAAGAGACATCCTGTTTGTGAAACATGACGTCAGAAGCTGATGCTACAAATGTATAAAAATGTTTAATAAAATCTTAAAGCATAAGCTGAGCTTTGGAGAAAAAGGAAACAAGGAAAGGAGGAAGAGAGAGAGAGCGCAAAGGGGAATGCCCCACCCAGATGGCAATGACTTTGTATGCAGTGGCTCAGGGAGCAATCAACGGTGATACAGGGTCTGGGGTAAGAGTCTCAATTCCCCTATGGGGAGAGCAGGCACCTCATTCAAAACCAAGAACTGGAAGTAAAACTATGTGTACAACCTGGACTTCGGAGGGGTGGACCTCTCGGTAAATGAGGAGACTACAACCACGAACCTTACCAGCCCCTGCAAGTGACAAAGAAGCTTTCTCTACTGATAGCTCTGGATAGAGAAGGGAAGAAAACAAAAATACTGTGAGGAATCCAAATCCTAGATCAAAGCAGGTGTGCACCCCAATCCATAGGACCTGTGTAGTATGCCAGTCCCCAAGAATTTCAAATCATAGACTATGTAAGACACTATGAAAAAAGTATCTTTACAATTATTAGAAATACATATAGAGAAAAGTCATGAGAATGGGTAATTATGAAAAAGAACAGAAACTTTAAAAATAGAAAATATGGGGCACCTGGGTGGCTCAGTCGGTTGAGCGTCTGGCTTCGGCTCAGGTCATGATCTCATGGTTCGTGGGTTCGAGCCCCACATCAGGCTCTGTGCTGACAGGTAGCTCAGAGCCTGGAGCCTGCTTCAGATTCTGTGCCTCCCTCTCTCTCTGACCCTCCCCTGCTCGCACTGTCTCTGTCTCTCAAAAATAAATAAAAGACATAAAAAATTAAAAAAAATAAAAATAGAAAATATGATTATTAAACTTTATGCTAATTGATGGGTTAAAAACATATTAGATAAGATTGAAGAAAATTAATGAACTGGAAGGCAGCTATGAAGAAATGATCTAGGATGAAGCACAGAGAAATAAAGAGAGAATATAGAAAACAATTAAGAGACATGTAAGACAGAAGGAAAAGATTATGTCTTAGATGAATTTCATCAATGTCTTATAGGAATTCAAAAAATAAAGAAAATATTGTCTGAGAATAATGGCTAATATTTTTTTAGAATTGATGAAAGACCTAGATCCTCAGTTCAGAGCAGGAAATAAAAATAAAGCCTAAATATATGGTAGTAGAATTACAAAACACTAAAAATAGAGAAAGCCTGAAAACAACTGGATAAAAGAGAAACTGCCTAATAATTAGACTAAGTATATATCTCATCAGCAACAACAGGAGCCAGTAGTACATGGGTTGGCAAACTCCCTCTGCAAATGGCCAGATGATAAATATTTTAGGCTTCTGAGCCACATGCTCTTTGTGCAACTACTCAACTCTGCTATTACAGCATAACAGCCAGAGACAATGTGAACACAAATGAGCATGAATAAATAAAATTCTACTCATGGACACTGCAATTTGACTTTTATATAATTTTAGTGTGCCCTAAAATATTCTTATGATTTTTCCAATTGTTTAAAAATGTCTTAAAAAATTAATAGCTTACGGGTCATACAAAATACCCAATGGACTGAATTTGGTTTATGGGCTACAGCTTCTCAACCACCATCATAGTATCTTTAAAAAGGTAAAGGTAAGGGAGGGGGCACCTGGATGGCTCAGTCAGTTGAGTGGTCTGCCTTCAGCTCGGGTCATGATCTCATGGTTCATGAGTTAGAGCCTCACATCGGGCTCTCTGCTGTTAGTGCAGAGCCCACTTTGGATCTTCTGTTCTCCCATCTCTGCCCCTCCCCCATTTGCACTCTCTCAAAAACAAACATTAAAAAATAAAAAGTAAACGTAGGGGTAGGGGCTCAGTTGGTTAAGTGTCTGACTCTTAATTTCAGCTCAGGTCATCATCTCACAGTTCATGGGATGGAGCCCTGAGCTGGTCTCCACGCTGACAGCATGGAGCGTGCTTTGGATTTTCTCTCTCTGCCCCTCCTCTGCTCACATGTGTGTGTGCGTGGATGTGTGCACATGCAAGCAAAGGTAAAAACAGCTGTTAGTCTAGAATTCTATGCCTAGCTAAACAATCATTAAAAGATGAAGATTAAAAAAAGAAAACTACTACAAAGATAAAAAGAAATTACCAAAGAATCTGGTTGAAAGAACTCCTAAAAAGATGTACTGGGAATAATAAAATTAAAATCAGAGAGGAATGAAACATAAGATAAAATGTTGGGTAGAGACAAGTTAACATGCAGGTGTGTCTAAAGAAGTATTGATGGCAACAAGAAAAGTAATGAGGATGATAAATTTTGCTTTAAAAACAAAAACTGCACTAAATTACCAGACAATAAAAACCTGTGAGACGGAAGGAGGGCAATCAGAAATAAAACATTCTAAGGTGTTTATGGCTCTGAGAGGAGGCTAGTGATGATTAACATTAAACTTTGTTAAATCAGTTATGTAAAATTACAAATTTAAGGGAAATCACTTAAGGGAAACATCTTTTTATCTTAATAGCTATTTGTTTATTTTGTTGGGTGACTTTATTACAGTGATATAAAATTGCATTCAGTTCATTTAAAATTTGAAAAGTGAGACTACTTAAAAAATAGGTAGTACAAAGCTATGACAAATATTTTCATATTGGTTACAAATGACTTCAGTTTGGGAAATAAGCCTAGCTGTTTTTCAAAAGGACTTCTTATAGAGGTAGACATAATTGTTCTAAATACATAAAATACACACACACACACACACACACACACACACGCACACACATTTATAAATATTTTTACCAAACACCAAAGGAGACTTGCAATTGTCAAAATTTCTTAAGCAACGAGCTTTTCACGCCATGAAAAGACATGAAGGAATCTTAAATGTATATTACCAAGTGAAAGAAACCAATCTGGAAAGGCTACATTCTATACAACCCCAATGATAAGACATTCTGGAAAAGGCAAAACTATGGAGACAATTTTTTTAAAAATCAGTAGTTGTAGAAGGCAAAGGAGGAGGAAGAAATAAATAGATAGAGCACAAAGGATTTTTAGGATGGTGAAACTGTTCTTTACCATGCTATGATGGTAGATACAGGCCATTAAGTCCCATAGAATCTACAACACTAAGAGGGAACCCTAATGTTAACTGTGAACTTAGGATGATAATGATGTGTCAATGTAGGTTCATCACCTGTAACATATGTACCACTCTGGTGGGGAACAGTCACAGTTCGGGGGAGAGGGTCTGTCAGGCGTGAGAAACAGGAATTCTATGTACCTCCATTTAACTTTTCTTTGAACCTAAAACTGCTGTAAAATAAAAAGTCTTTTTTTTTTTTTTTAAATTCTCTTAACCATTTGCTTGCATATAATTTTTCTGTTTTGAAGACAGGCCAAGAATTATACCAGCTATCATTTACCGAGAACTTTACATAGATTTTCTCTTTAATCCTAATAAGATAGATACTATTATTTTCATCTCATAGTTAAGAACATTGAGCTAAGAGAATTTATGCAATTATGGTATATTCACAGAAAACTTAAACATCTGTTTATCTGACCACAAGGATGGCTTATTTGCCAGTACTATGATGATTCATTTTTATTTTTATATTATCTGGTTTTAAAATACCTTCAGTTATTTTTAATTACAAGCTTTCAAGTTTATTTGTGCACAACTGTGCAGAGAGGAAGAGGACTGGACCTCAGAGACTACAAAGCCTAGAATGCAACGCGGCGCCGGGCTACCTAGGAACGCGGCAGCTCACCCCCTTAGCATACTGGGAATGGTAGTTTTCTGGCCTGCCTCTCTTCCTCCGCACCCCAAAGCGTCCCAACCGGAGCTTTGTTCCCATTCCCCTTCCCGGAGCCACGGTTCGACAACCCACCCGTCCTCACACGATCATCTCAGTCTAGGAGACTAATATAGGGTGCGCCCCTGACGCCCTGAACCCCGACCCCGCTGGGTGGCCAGCGCTACTCGTCTCACCTGCAACTCCGAGATGCGGCGCTCAGAGGAGGACGCGCAGTCTGGTTACCACAGAAACGAAGTTACAACTGCGTCAGCACGCATGCGGGAAGTCAAAGGTCACACAAGCTACTTCCGCTTCCTGTTCCGGGATTCCGCTTGTTGTCAGAAAGCTCCGGCGTTCCGGCCAGCCATCGGGGCAGATTTCTAGGGTTCGGGTTGGCCTGAGGCCTGCTGCTGCAGCCATGGCGGCCTCCACTGCAGCCGGGAAACAGAGGATTCCCAAAGTGGCCAAGGTAGGCGACCGCGAGGGGCTTTGTGGGAGGAGATCCGGGAGAGGGGCTGCCCCAACCTCCGTGGAGCCCGCGGCCGGGGAGGGTGTGGCGCCAGGAGCAGGCCCACCCCGTGCTCGCCGAGGGGGCGGGTCAGCCGGTGGGAAGTGGGGGTGGCAAGCTTTTGTCATTCCGGAGCATTCCTCGCGTTGGCTTGGCCTTCGTTCTGCGAGGTGTTTTTGCTGGGGTGTCATTTGGCAGAAATTAGTGCGCTAGGCTCTGGGAAGCTCATTTATTGCGGGCGACGAGCAGTCCTCAAATAAGACACGAATTAGTGTAAAATTGCAACCTTGTCAAATGCTACTGAGGCAGGTAGACTATGCCATGGAATAGTGGAAGTTGTGTGAGGAGTCTGCAGAGTAAACTTTGCCGGGGAAGTGATGGCTGACTAGCAGTTAGCCAGCTGAGAGTTGGAGGAATGAGAAGGCATGGATTGTGTAGCGGCATTAATTTAATTAAACAATATATTTGATGTTATCTGGTATTTTCATAGGTGGCCGATACTTACTGAGTGCTTATTATGTAACACGCTTTGTCCTGAGCCTTTGCAGATGCCCTCACTCCAGTCTGCTCCAGCCCAGATGGCTCTCTTGAGCTTGTCTTTTACATACTCATTTAGATGACTCCATGAGATAATGCATATAAATCACACAGCAGAGTATCTGTGATTACGTTTGAGCTAGCATCATTTTGAGATCATTTCACATGTGGCATTATACAATTAATACTTCTTATAATTTAGTTCCAAAAAGTTTGATTCGGCACCAGTGGTCTAATAGAAACGTAAGGTGAGCCAAATAGGTAATTTTAAGTTTTCCTGCAGCTACATTGAACAGTTACAACAGGTGACATTAATTCAACTCTATGTTTTCTTTAACCCATTATATCCAAGATGTTGTTGTTTCACCATGTAATCCATATGGAAAATTTAATTTGGTCTTTTATTTAGTTTTTCATACTAAGTCTTCAAAATCCAGTTTATATTTTACTCTCTCACTTATCTCTGGACTCCCTATGTTAGCTCATGGCTGTTGTGTTGGGCAGCTTTAAGACCTCAAGAAACTTATCATCTAGTGATGGGAATTTACTGAATATTGTCTTTGATTTGAAATGCCATGAAAAACCCGGCGCAAGTTGAGGCATTATCGTTCATCTGGGCGTAATTGGAAAATTTTGTAACTAGAAGTTGTAACACTAGATGAGATATGGCACACATCTTAAAACCTGTTTTACGTAAGGAGCGTCCAAGTTTATTATTATACTAATCTAACGGGACACTTGCTATGTTTGCTACCTTTTTTCTTAAGACTTACCTACGGTTCTGTAATAGATCCCACGCATAAGAAAGAAAACAGTTTTGTGTTTACTTTCATAGAGAAATGAAAACATGTCATACAAAGAGAGCATCTTGTAATAATACTTAAAAAGTTCACACACACACACTCCCACACCCAAAAATGTCTGTTTTCCTGAACCTTGTGTGATAAGTATCTACTAAAAATGGAACTGTCTTGTCTTAAAAGGTGAAAAACAAAGCCCCAGCTGAGGTACAGATAACTGCTGAGCAACTTTTACGAGAAGCTAAAGAGAGAGAACTTGAGCTGCTTCCACCTCCACCTCAACAGAAGATCACAGATGAAGAAGAGTTAAATGATTACAAACTAAGGAAAAGGAAGGTTAGTCAAGGTGATACCTTCCAGTCTGTTAATAATATTGTCAGTTTGCAGAGTTCCTCATTGGTTAGAGAGGCAATAGCTTAAGAATAGGTTAGCGTTTCTAGCCCCATGAGTAGGGTGACTTCTGGTTACCAAGTAATTGCATTTTGCTGAACTTTATTTTTTTTAGGTTTTTAAAAATATAATTTATTGTCATATTGGTTTCCATACAGCACCCAGTGCTCATCCCAACAAGTGCCCTCCTCAGTGTCCATCACCCACTCTCCCCTTTCCTCCACCCTCCATCCACCCTCAATTTGTTCTCAGTATTTAAGAGTCTCTTATGGTTGCCTCCCTCCCTCTCCTTAACTATTTTTCCCCTTCCCCTCCCCCATAGTCCTCTGCTAAGTTTCTCCTGTTAAACATATGAGTGAAAACATATGGTATCTGTCCTTCCTTGCCTGATTTATTTCACTTAGCATAACACCCTCGAGTTCCATTCACGTGCTGCAAATGGCCAGATTTCATTCTTTCTCATTGCCATGTAGTATTCCATTGTATATATAAACCACATCTTTTTGATCCATTTGTCAGTTGATGGACATTTAGGCTCTTTCCATGATTTGGCTATTGTTGAAAGTGTTGCTATGAACATTGGGGTACATGTGCCCCTATGCATCAGCACTTCTGTATCCTTTGGGTAAATCCCTAGCAGTGCTATTGCTGGGTCATAAGGGAGTTCTATGGATAGTTTTTTGAGGAACCTCCACACTGTTTTTCAGAGCAGGTACACTAGTTTGCATTCCCACCAACAGTGTAAGAGGGTGTCTGTTTCTCCATATCCTTGCCATTTGCTGAACTGTATAAAATACACCATGAGTTATCTTTAAAATAAAAGTATTAAAAAATTAAATCCACCAGTGACATAATTTTTGGTTCTGAATCAAATATGGTAGTTTAACAAGTGAAACATGTGACAGCCAGAGTGGGCTGGACTTGCTGTGGCTGTCCCCTTGGCACACTCCCACCTTCTGCAGTAGGAACTAAGACCTGGGAAAGAGCCATAAGAAGATTTGGGGGTCTGACTTCCTCACCTAGAATCCTCACTCTAGGGCAGTTTTAAATCACTAATGCTTTTGTATCTATTTATTAGTGATGTTTAAGAGTAATGTATGAAATTTGGAGACATTACCAAAAGGACTGAAATAATCAAAAACATTTTTATACTAGGAACAACTATAGAGTATATTAAAATGTCAGTTATTATCAGTAATAGAAGACACCAATAGTTCTGCTGATAATTCTGTATATCTAAGTGTTTCTCTTTGTTTGCATGTAAGACTTTAAAGAAACAACTGAGATTGTAACCTTCATTATGAGTTTCTTATTTCTCAATGATTCCAGGATGTAATTTTCCCTAAATAAGAACAAAATGAATAAACCTTTTAAAATAGAATTCATAGGGTCATGGGTGGCTCAGTTGGTTCAGTGTCCAGCTCCTGATTTTGGCTCAGGTCATGATCTCACTGTTTGTGAGATTAAGCCACGTGTCAGGCTCTGTGCTGACAGCACAGAGCCTGCTTGGGATTTTCTCTCTGCCCCACCTTCTCTCTTTTTCTCTAAATAAATGAATAAAAAATAACTCCCTCCCCCTTTTTTTTTTTAAAAGAACAGGATTAATGGATAAAGGACAGTGTCCTTTTTACTTATTTTTCCCTTCAATTTGACCTTCTTTTCCTTTCTCTAGACTTTTGAAGATAACATAAGAAAAAACAGGACTGTGATTAGTAACTGGATAAAATACGCACAATGGGAGGAGAGTCTAAAGGAGATTCAAAGGTAAAATTACTTAGTGTATAGTATCATATATAAAGATGTTGTAAGTTAAGAGACAGAAAAGAAACAGAAAAAGGTAAAGCATGAGTGAAAGAGTGTACCTCTGGTAGTAATTCTCTAAATTGTTCCATGGACTTCAGGGTCCTTTGAGGGGCCTCAGAGGCACTGTGTAGGAGAGTCCGAGGGGAGCTGCAGAGGAGGTGCTGTAGGTGGGTATCACCACCAGCACACACTCTGCAATCAGAAATGCAGTTGCATCTGCTTGCTCTGTATTGGGATTCTTCTAAATAGAAATTGTTTCTCCAAAAACCAGTGATCGACAAGATGAAAGTCCCCGCCTGGCCCTTCCCGCTGCCCAGCCTTTCTGCACTCTCCCAGCACGCCCAGCATGCCCGCTGCCCCCAGCACGCCTGTGTGCTTGCCACTCCTGCATACATCTTACCCTGTGCTAGGCCCCTCTCTATGCCTGGAAAGAGCACCCCTCCTCGCCCACCTTGCCCTCTGGAGCTTTCCTCAACTTCCCAACTCTGGAGTTCCCTGTTGCTTAGGCTTTTGCACCAGACACTTAAATTTTTTTTGCTTCCTGATGTAAATTGTGATTATAACACTTAACTATATTGCATTGTGATTACATGCATGTCTGTCTTCTCTAAGAGTCTGTAAACTTCCTGAAAACATGTCTTTCTACTTTTTTATGCCCAAAACCTGGCTCATGGCGGACACCTGATAAAATAGTAGGGCACTGCAGGTAGTTTGAAATAGTTGCCACATGTATTGTTATATGCTACTCCTGACAGTCTCCAAATCTGGATTCCTAAGGGCTCGATCCATATACGAACGTGCTTTAGATGTAGACTACCGAAATATTACACTCTGGCTGAAATATGCAGAAATGGAAATGAAGAATCGCCAGGTCAACCATGCCCGAAATATCTGGGACCGGGCCATAACAACTCTGCCTCGAGTCAACCAATTCTGGTAAGTTTCTGACCTACCACACTACAGCAGCCTTTTGTAAGCTAGAAAAGTTCTGCATTTCTGTGCATTTATTTTATTTCCGTGGTTGTAAGTATATATTTAATTTACATACTAGTTTTTCTTTATTTTTTAAATTTTTTTTATTTAAAAAAAATTTTTTTTTAGTGTTTTATTTATTTTTGATACAGAGAGAGACAGAGCATGAGAAGGGAAGGGGCAGAGAGAGAGGAGACACAGAACCAGAAGCAGGCTCCAGGCTCTGAGCTAGCTGTCAGCACACAGCCTGATGCAGGGCTTAAACCCACGAACGTGAGATCTGACCTGAGCCGAAGTCGGAGGCTTAACCGACTGAGCCACCCAGGCGCCCCGCTAGTTTTTCTTTAAACATTTTGCAAGTACTTTTTGATATTTGTAGTATAAGTCAGTCACAGCACATAATAGCTTGTGTAATCAAACTAAAATTTGTATTGTAATCTTTTATATGTAAGAAACTTCTTGTTGAACTAAGCAATTTTTAAGAAAATACCTTTTTTTACCTATGGTTCATCCTTTTCGGATGTACGTTGTAGTAAGAAAACATGTTTGATTTAACTGTTCGGGAGCATGAAGGCCTAAGTCTTTTTCACATTTAACAAAGTTAAAACTATGAAATGCCAAAGATGATTTTCTTGTCCTAAGTCATTTTGACCACGACTGATACTTTTGGATGGTTTTGTTAAAGGTACAAGTACACGTACATGGAGGAGATGTTGGGAAACATTGCTGGCGCCCGGCAGGTGTTTGAGCGCTGGATGGAGTGGCAGCCCGAGGAGCAGGCCTGGCACTCCTACATCAACTTTGAGCTGCGATACAAAGAGGTGGATCGGGCCCGCACCATTTACGAGCGATATATCCTTCCAGCGAGTCCGAGTGGCACTGTTACTGTCCTGGGTGCTGCTCACCCCATGGAGAGGCAATGGTGGTCTGGGCGTGTGGACAGTCATTAATGTGGACTAGGAAGTCAAAGATGCAAGTTCAGCCGGCTTCGGAGGCTACCTACATATTTTCTAGAGGCACAGGGTGGTCAGAATAAAAGTTCATGGTCTGGGTCATTGAGCTTTTACCAGTGAAACTTTGGGATTGTTTATATTTTGGGGTTAATGCCATGGTTCCTTATGGAAAGTGACACTCCAAGGCTTTGGCTCCTATAGCCAGTCCTGTTTCTCTGGGATTTTTCCCCTAGGTTTTTCTACGGTGTGGGTCATTAGCCCTGCTACAGTAGCTCTGCAAAGGATGGAGCCCAGAGGGCAGCTTCGTGCAGTGCAAGAAGCTCTGCTCTAGGGCCAGCTGGACGGGTTTGCGAGTCCCTTCTCCGGCGTGCGTTAGTGGGACAGCCTCGGACGAGTTAGTTAACACTTCTGACCCTTGTTTTCTCTCTTCTAAAATGAAATAGACTCAAGATGAGTTGTCTTTCGGATTTAAGATTATCTGTATGAGGGTGGTGGCTGGCGTGTATGTGTGTGCCTGGTTTGTGTGCGTGTGCATGCACGTGCGCCCGTGTACATAACTTTGCTTAGGAACAGTGATTTGGTATTTGAAATTAAGTGGTAAGAGTGACTTCTTTGAACATAAATACCAGGAAAAAGGAAAATCAGCTTTGCACATTTTATTTTTACTTTTTTTTTTTTTTAGCTTTGCACATTTTAATATTGTTAGTTCAACGGAAGCTTTTGTGACACTTGTTATGTGCCAGGCATTGCTAGAGGCCCTTTACAGATACCATCACTCAGCCCTCAGGACAGCGCTGAGTGCAGGATCCGCTCAAGTCTGCAGGATGGGAAACGCAGCGTAAGCGGCTAAGCAGTGAGGCCAGGGGCTCGCAGGTGGTGGCAGAGGTGGGCTCAGAGCCCAGCCGCAGCCATGGAGCCTTTGCTCTTCACATCATTGTCATACCTGAAGGTATTACTACTTCAGAATTCACGATTCCTCAAGCAAGTTAGAAGAAAAATAGATATATCCTATTAAATAAAATAGTAATTCAAAACTCTTTAAATGTCAGCTACATTTCAATAATTAAAAACACAAAACAAAAACCTTTCTCTTCTGGCTATAGTTAGTAGTTTTAACGTTTTCGTGACTTTTTTTTCTTAATCATTAATTCAAATATTAATGTTACTGAGCATATAAGATAGTAGGTGCCATTGATTGAGCACATTCTTTAGGTTCAAATCTGTTAAGAGCTTTACATCCATTTCCTCTTTTAAGGCCAGCAGTCAAGTAGTGAGTTTGGTTAGTATTCTTTTTCTGTATTTACAGATGATAAACCCTGAGTCTTGGACAATTTAAACGACGTATTCAGGATGACATTGATAACAGGCTTTAAGTTTTTCATTTCTCCACACTGACTTGTGCCCATCACTGAAGTTCTGATTCAGCGCTGGAGGAAGTCAGGTGAACAGGACACGGCCCACTCCTAGAAGTTACAGAGTAGCATTTCTTTGCCTTTGCCTGTGTCCTTGTAGTTTGCATTGTTGGGGGTTTGAGTTCGGTTGGTTTTTTTTTTTTAAAGCCTTGTCATGCGTTGTATTTCCTTAACTCCCCTGAACTTGTTCTCGTGCACCCCGATGTTAAGAATTGGATCAAGTATGCCCGCTTTGAAGAAAAGCATGGTTATTTTGCCCACGCACGGAAAGTGTATGAGAGAGCCGTCGAGTTCTTTGGAGACGAACATATGGATGAGCACCTTTATGTTGCCTTTGCCAAATTTGAAGAAAATCAGAAAGAAGTAAGTACACTTGAGGAACTCAATTACATTGCATAACGGCTTAGGAAAGATAACTTTGTGCACATTGAGTTAATTTCCAGTTTCTTACTCACTTACCCTTGGGAAAAATGTTTTCAAAATCTCGCAAAGAAAGCAGTGTATGTTTGTGGCTTAGCTGCAGATTGGGAGCCAGGCGATAATAGGTTGTATTAACCTGCCCTGATTCTGTCGTACTTTGCTTGAAAATTAAGCCTTTGTATCTATGATAAGAATACTATGTATAAACTGAGAATTAGTCATTTGGTCTCCTAACTAAAGGGCTTTATAGGTAATAAACTTGGAAAACAAAAGCCCAGAGCCCTTAGAAGAGAACAGAAGTTTGAGATGAAAACAGAGATTGCCCCACCAATAAGTCAGTTCTGTTTGTCCATAATCTATATGGAAATAATCCCTTAAAATAACTCAAATACTACAGAATCGAGCAATGTGGGCCAAGGTCCAAATGCAGAGTCTTATGCTTAGTGTGATAAGGACCTCAGATCCTGTCCTAGGGTCTTAGCAGAAGGATGGTAAGATAGGATTTAATATTTGAAGGAAAGCCTTTAGCTAATCTGTGGAGATTGTATTGGAACAAAGGTGGCAGAAGGAGAAGTGGGGTGATTTTGAAGTGGTCCAAGGAAGAAATGGAGATGGCATGGGTATAGGGGGAAAGCAAAGGGCTCTGTTGCAGCGGCGGACATGGCAGGGCTCATTGAAGTAGTGAATGTAGGGAATAAGGAAGGGAGAAGAATCAAGGAGGACCCGTCGGGTTTGGGGCTTGAGCAAGTGCATGACCATAGGTATTGCTGACCAACACTGGGAAGACAGTGGTATCCAGGTTTTGTGTGAGAAACAGGAGGTCAGTTTTGGACTTGTTTAGCCTGAGATGCACAGACAACCTCCAACTGGCAGCATTAGGTAGACAGTATTAAATGTGGAGCTCCAAGGAGAGTGTCGGGCCATTCTGACTGAAATAAATACTCTCAACAACAGGGAGAAGAAAAGTCTTTATTTTGGACACTTTGAGACCTCAAAATCCACCAAGTGATGTATTCTGTCAATTATTTTCCAAGTTGTGAGTAAAAGGAGAATATTGTGTTGTAGAAGTAATCATCCTGTCTGCTTTCAGTTTGAACGGGTGCGAGTCATCTACAAGTATGCCCTGGATAGGATTTCAAAGCAGGAGGCCCAAGAACTCTTTAAAAACTATACCATCTTCGAGAAGAAATTTGGTGATAGGCGGGGTATTGAAGACATCATTGTGAGCAAACGAAGATTCCAGTATGAGGAGGAGGTGAAGGTGAGAGTTGGCGTGGACACTGAGCTATGCAGCTTACAGTAACAGCTACAGTAAAGCGAGGGCTAGCAAAGGTGGGCTTCCAGGAGTCATGCTCTTGGTGACTTGTCCCCAGTAATTGGCAGCTGTTTCAGCAGGGATAAGCAGGGCTGATGGAGGCCAGCAAGCACAGCTGGGTTTGCTCTGCCACTCACGTGTTGATTGCTGATTTTGTGCCGTAGAACCTGAGCAGAAAGTGAGACTCCATTTGGGGCACCGGGGAAGTTCAGTCAGTTAAGCATCCGACTTTGGCTCAGGTCATGATTTCACAGTTTGTGGGTTCATTCGAGCCCCATGTTGAGTTCTGTGCTGACACCTTGGCCTGGAGCCTACTTCAGATTCTGTGTCTCCCTCTCTCTGCCTCTCACCAACTCACACTGATGGTCTCTATCTCTCTGTCTCTCAAAAACATTTTTAAAAAAAAATTGGGACTCCATTTGCACTCATTTCTGAAGAAGGAAGACTCAGATTGAGCCAAACAGTATTTGTACAGTCCTTTTTAGCAAACTGCTGTAGGTAAGGTTCCATTCTCATCTCTTCACATGTAACGTACTGTTTTGATTTGAAGTCAAGATAGTAGCGTTTCCTTTACTGGTCTGCTGTATATCTAAAATATTTTGCTTAGTCACATTAATTAGAATATGGCCAAACAAAAGGCTGAGTCTGGTGTTAAATGAGGTCAGCAAGATATGTTCAAGGTATATGACTATTAACTGAAAAGGCAGGTTTCACAATTGAGACCATGGTTATAATTTCACTGTAATTTGGGGCCACCTGTGTGACTCAGTCAATTAAGCCTCCAACTCTAGGTTTTGGTTCAGGTCATGATCTCACAATTCATGGGATAGAGCCCTCCTCCAGCTCCTTGCTGAGAGCCCAGAGCCTGCTTGGGATTCACTCTCTCCTGCTTTCTCTGCCTCTCCCTTGTTCATGCTCACTCTCTCTTAAAATAAATAAACTTTAATTCCTCTGTAATTTTAAATCGAAACATAATGAAATGCAGTCGTATCTATCAACAAAAACATTTATAATAGGCAGCTAATTATTCAGTACTTATCTTGGGGCTGGTGTTGGTATGTGAAAGCGGCCTTGCTCTGCAACACTTGGCTAATAATCTGTCCTCTGTATTCCTTTTTCTTTTCTGTTTATAAAATCTCAGACTTTTTAATGCAATAGCATGAGAAGTTTAGAAAAAAAGAGTTGCTAAAACATAGGAAGTCAATCTAGTGTCATATTTTACCTCATGGAGTCCAGTAAGTGTAGGTCTTGGTTCGGTTTTTATTCAATAAGTTTGGCGTCTTTCTAGGCTAATCCACACAATTACGATGCGTGGTTTGACTACTTGCGCTTGGTGGAAAGCGATGCCGAAGCGGAAACTGTTCGAGAAGTGTATGAAAGAGCCATTGCCAACGTGCCACCCATTCAAGAGAAGCGGCACTGGAAGCGCTACATCTATCTGTGGGTCAACTATGCGCTCTATGAGGAGCTGGAGGCAAAGGTAAAAAGCGGAGCCCCGCGTCAGCTGTTGGTGGCTGTCTCCGCCCTGCACGTACGGCGTGGCCGCAGCTCAGCCGCCGTGGGTAGCAGCTGATGGGTGCGGTCTCTGAAACAGAAACAGAAACTAGTTTTAGGTCCTCAGCCATACAGTTACACATTCTCTCTGCAGCCTTTTAAACAGCGTATACCTGTTGTGGGCACAGGTAAGGTGTGTCTTTTGTTCTGTTGTATTTTGTGTTTTAAAACTAAGCCACAAGAAGATTAGCCCGTGGAACCTGAAAGGGAACAGTGAACCAGTCTTAGCTTAATTTCATATCATACCCTGGATTATCTCATCATTAGGGATCACAGCTAGATTGCACACCTTTGTTTTTAGTAAAGAGCAAGTGGGATTTTCAGAAATCAGTTGTGTATAAATTAATTGGGAAAGATTAGCTTTCTGCTGTGGAGACTGTAAAACATCTTTGTTTCTTTCTGCCATCAGGCGAAAGCTTTTCTACAGAGAAGCTCTCAGAGTTTGATGGCTATATTGTTGGTGATTCTTTAACCCGTCAAATGATTAAATTAGAGATTGAAAATAGCAACTTGTGAAAACATACTCAACGTTGGGGGTATAGACTTTTACTGGTATCAGTAAAATCAGTATTAATAACAGACTTCATATTTTGTGCAAATTTCTTATCCTAATACAGGATCCTGAGAGGACAAGACAGGTGTATCAAGCTTCTTTGGAATTAATTCCTCATAAAAAGGTATATTTGCTATAAGTGTTCTGTTCCAAACTGTTACTTGTGAACTAATACTTGCTGTTTGAATAATTTGATGGGCTAGGCACTCTGGAAAACTAAGTGAGAACCAAGCGTGCTCCTTGCCTCAGCAAACCTTACCGTGTAGTTGAGAGGACAGCCTGGGTTAGAGACGAAGATACAGGTAACAATGTAGAAATTCATAGGAGGACAGAGGAAGAGGCACAGCCCGAGAACACACAGCACGTGCAGGAAACAACAGGTGTTTGTGGTATCCGAGTGGACATATGCACGTGTGGGTGAGCACTTGGTGCACATTCTGGAAACAGTTGAGACATCCTCTCTGCCCTGCTTTCCAGCATGAGAAACAAGTAGAGCTGTTGGCAGAGTTACCTTCTAGAATAGCAGTGACGTGTTCTGCCTGCTCACCAGCATCCCTATAAAACAGCCGGTTCTCACTAGGGGCTGCAGGGCCATGCAGTGCAATAAAGTATCTGGACTACTCTTTGTAACTTCTGAGAAATAAACATCCAATTTGCTGAAAAACAAGACACATCTGTCTTCACTCTGAATATCTAGGGAAATCTAATTGCATGTGGCCTTTTATTAAATTCTTAACATATTTCAGTGTCACTGAAACAACTCTCTTAGGTGTTTTTTTGTGCTTTTGTTTTCTAGTTCACATTTGCCAAGATGTGGTTACTATATGCACAATTTGAAATAAGACAGAAAAATTTACCATTTGCCAGAAGAGCTTTGGTGAGTAAAGGAAGGATCAAGATGCATCATTGACTTCTATAAGAAGAAAATTAAATCTTAGTGCCAACAAGTTGGACAGTTCCTACTAAGAATGCAACACAAATATTCTGCTTTTATAACCTGAGAGGTGTCAGAAAATGCATGGCCTTTGAAGAAAAATCGGGTGATAATGTAAATTAACATTAATAGCTTTATCTGCAGCTGCCAGTTCCCAGATCTTTACCCAGACTGGAAAGACCTGATCTTAGTTCACATCAGATCTTAAAGCAGCTTTTTAAGAGACTAATGTGCAAAATTTGGGGATATTACAGGCACCTTCCTCTTAACAATTATTCTAAAGTTTCTTGATAGGATCAGATATTATGTGTAAATTCAGTTATCCTTCTGCTAGTCACTCTTGCCCCGGCTGTGTGCAGCGGAGCAGATTTCCTTCTATGATTACCGTTTTACTTATGGGATGTTTTATCTATTTGACATCCTTATTACATACATGCTCCTGAGGCACTAAGTAAAACCCAAAGTACTTGTGCAGACTTCTCCAACCCTCTTGCTGAACAGGCACCAGTGGGCATGGGCTCTCCGACAGGTGGGGGAGGAGAGGTTTCTGTCGGCCTTCCGTCGAGAAGCAGTGTGGGCATTGTGTACCACAGAGGGAGAGTGGTTTGCCGTGTTCTTCCGCAGCTGAAAACAGTTGGGATAGGTTGGTGATGTCTGTGCACAGCTTGAATCCACATATCACAGTGGTTTGGTCATTTTGTTTTCCAGGGAACTTCCATAGGCAAATGCCCAAAGAACAAGTTATTTAAAGGTTACATAGAATTGGAGTTGCAGCTTCGAGAATTTGACAGATGCCGGAAACTTTATGAGAAGTTCTTGGAATTTGGACCTGAAAATTGTACCTCTTGGATTAAATTTGCAGAGTTAGAGACAATCCTTGGTGACATAGAGCGAGCCCGGGCAATCTATGAGTTAGCCATCAGTCAGCCACGATTAGACATGCCCGAGGTGAGGCTCTCGAGTTGAATATAATCTTGTTTTAGATACTTCTCCAGCATTGCTTTAGATGATCATCTAAATGTGTGTGCATTTCACATTGTAAAGGTAAATTCACTTGTAGTCTTGTCTGCTCAGATTAGTTCTTTACTGTTTGGGGGATAGAAGAAGGACGGGGGTGGAGGAAGCAGCCCTCTAGTAGGATTCTAGGGCTCAGAAAGCCCCATTATACCAGGATGAGTTGGGATATAACGGGGTATGTGTCTGGCTCTCCGCCTCCTTTCCTCAAACAGAAAGCTAACTAAGGGGGATGGAAACAGGTAGCAGGCAGCCCCATCTGGAGACCAGGAGAACTGGAAGTGGAGACTGCACAGCCCCAGATTCTCCTGGCACAGCGTTTGCCCAGATTGGGCCAGCAAAAGAAGCTGTATGTAAAGCAGGATGTTCCTGGAATTACTACTGCCACTGTCCTGGCCTGCCACAGGACCTGAAATCATCCTTTCCCTATTTAAACTTGAGCCACGAGGTGGCGCCAAACCACAGCTAGCACCTGTTTGAATCTCCAGGAACCACTGAAATCACCCACCCCTTTTATTAGTCTTGCCCTAATGTGACTCTGCATTTTTTGGCTTGGGCTCCACCGGCTGCGCTCGGTCAGGGCCTTATGTGTTCTTGGTTCCATCGGTTGGCCTCAGCTCCCAGACACCCAGGCCACGTATTACTTCGTCCTTGTTCCCTGACGGGCAGCACCTTGCAGGTGGGCTGCTGCTCACTGAATACTTGTTGAGGTGAACTCAGACATATGAAGGAATTTACAGTAGGGGTAAGAAGAGTGTATCCTGGCTAGTCCAGGCATGTCCCTGGCAACGTCACTTGTAGGTGACAGGATCATGGCAGTATCTGGGAGACGTGGCAAATCTCTGAATTTTTTATGGTAAAAATTCAGCATCTGAAAAACTGACAGAGAATCCACAAATGAATCCAATGCCTTTTATCTCATAATCTAGAATTGTAGCCAAATTTTGGCCAGCTTGTAAATGCCAGTATTTTCATTGTGTCCACATGCTGCTTAGTCCTTAATTTGTTCATAGAAGTCCTAGGTTTCTGGATGTCCTAGGTTGGAATGGCAGTTAAGCTCAGTCTTGGCTAGGGACATGTTGCTCTTTAAATGTCAAGACTGACTAAGTTTTCTTTACTAGGTGCTTTGGAAGTCATATATTGATTTTGAAATTGAGCAGGAAGAAACTGAGAGAACACGAAATCTTTACCGACGATTGCTTCAGCGAACACAGCACGTCAAGGTATCCTGCACTCTAGATTACCTTTGATTTTGCTTAAATCAGCAGTCATGAAGGAACTGTTTTTCTGTATCTTAAGTGTTGTTTTGGTTTTTAATGATTCCCTTGCTTTTAGGAGCCCATGAGTCTCGAGAGGACTTTACAATATAAAGCTTATACTACGTATTTACACTGCATGGAGTAACTCCAGTATCACGGGATTTAATGAAAAGTTCAGCTCTTTTCAGGGTTTTAAAACTCTTTGAAACACGTAATTGGATATAGAAGCAGACTCCTTCAGGATTACTGAAGCATATAAGTGTTCTTTGGAATACTACGATGTACACATTAGTATGTTCAGATATCATTAGAAATTTGTGGGGGGGGTAATTTTTTAAAAATATTTTATTTTTGAGAGAGAAAGTGTGAGCAGGGGAGGTCACAGAGAAAGGGAGACACAGATCTGAAACAGGCTTCAGGCTCTGAGCTGTCAGTACAGAGCCTGACGTGGGGCTCAAAACCACGAACCATGAGATCATGACCTGAGCCGAAGCTGGACGCTGAACCAACTGAGCCACCCAGGCACCCCAAAATTCGTGTTATTATGTGAATGTTTTCTAGGTGTCATGGCTAATTTGCTCCTGTAATAATTTTTCATAAGGTATGGATCAGCTTTGCACAATTTGAGCTGTCTTCAGGGAAAGAAGGAAGTTTGGCTAAATGCAGACAAATTTATGAAGAGGCTAACAAAACCATGAGAAACTGCGAAGAAAAGGAAGAGAGACTTATGTTGCTGGAATCGTGGCGAAGCTTTGAAGATGAATTTGGAACAGTGTCAGATAAGGAGAGAGTAGACAAACTCATGCCAGAGAAAGTCAAGAAGAGAAGAAAGGTCCAGGCGGATGATGGGGTAAGAGCTGGGCCCCTGGAGCCGCTCCTCTCAGGTCAGATGAGCAGAAATGCATCTGACATTCAGATTTGTACTTTCATGTGCCAAGTACAATCCGAGCCTGGGAGGAGACAGCCTGCAGTAGGAGATGTTTGCAGTCTGGCTTCCACGGAAGCAGAGAGCAGGGTGTGTAATCCACCCGGGCTAGAGAATAGTGGACAGTTGGCAAAGGCCTCTTGGAGGTGGTTGATTCCAGGAACTGCATGAAGTGTGATTATTTCGGGAATGTTAAGCAGGAGGTCAGAGTGGAGGGAAATGAAATTCAGCTTTTAAGTTGGACCCAATCCAGAGGCTTTGTAAGCTGTAGGCAGGCTTTTCTCAAAATGACCTGCCCAGTAGTTGGCATCTCCTGCAGGCCTACTCGGGGGCCTTCGGTTAGAGGAGACCTGTCGGGAGGACGTTGAAGTGGTGGTGCGGCTGGAACTGCGGTGACTTTAGGAAGCCAGACCGTGACTGGAGGTGGGGCGGGAAGGCCAGGGAGTCGGGACGGGAGTGCACAGATTTATGGCTCTCGCTCCCAAGTAACAGGAAGTAAGTCTTTAAAAATTTTAAGTCTTAGAAGACTGAAAGATGGAGGAGGAGACTCAGAGTATCTTCTTGACTGACTGTAGAGGAGCTGTGCTTGGTTTTTGGGATCTTCTTCCGTTGGATTCTAGCTCTCCACGAGCTGCCCTTGCAGAGCACCAGCCGCACAGCTGCTCATTTGCTCCAGTCTTGCAGGCCCGGCCCTTGGTCTTTCTGTGACGGGCTTTGATGCTGTTTTGTAGGATGAACAGATGAATTTCAACTCTGTTTGGCAGTTGAAATTCTCTAAAGTTAACTGCAGTGAGTATTTCAGCCATGTTTTGCCTTATCTTTTAATTGTTTTACTTTGTTTCCTGTAGTCTGATGCGGGCTGGGAAGAGTACTATGATTACATCTTTCCCGAAGATGCTGCCAACCAACCCAACCTCAAGCTCCTGGCCATGGCCAAACTCTGGAAGAAACAGCAACAGGAAAAGGAGGCTGCCGAGCAAGACCCAGATAAGGACATTGATGAGAGTGAATCCTAATGTTCTTGTTCATATTGAGAAGTGTGTTGTTATTTTTATAAATTAATAGTTTGGAACTCTTGTGACTCCTCTAAGTTTTTATATATTCCACTAGTAATGAATTGATTGGAATCTTTGATAGCAACTTTTTGAATAATTGTTAAAATGCTCTTGACTTGAGGGGTGGGGGGTTGCAAGTAATTTTTGTAACTGCTGGGTTTATCAGTCCAAACATTTTTTGTCCACATCATGCATTAGGAAATCTAATTGAGGTAATGCTTAGCATCTCTTTTAGGTGGACCTGCAGACTTTTAGAAGTCTTTCTAGTTTCAAGTTATGTTCTACAGTAACTTGTAAGGTGTAGTTTTTTCATGCTTATCTTCTTCATTGAGATAGTTCATGCACTCATCTGAAACCTGTAACTTTTTTTCCTGTCTTCGGAGTTACAGACTTGACTTCCATTCCCAGCTCTGCCACTTAGTGATAAATAACTTAACCTTTACTTTTAGTTTCTTCACTCATCAAGTGAGCTTCTGCCAACTCGTTTTGAAGATTGAATTAGAAAAGGAATAGACCTGGTACATAGGAAGTGCTCCGCTAAGTATTCATTCCCGGCCACTTTCCTAAATCTCTTCTGTCCTTGAATGTGCTTGAATTTAACATCTCAACACCCTTAGCTTCTTAACAGTGGCCATTTATGCTACCTGCTTTTGAAAACACTCATTGGGAAATAATTTATAGTTAGTGTATTTCTGAACAAGATCTTTTTACCAGAACTTTTTAGTCAGATTTCAGTTACACTGTAATGTTTTCCCAAACTGGTTGAGCTCTGTAATGGCTTAAAGAACAGTACAACATGTGCTGTGAAAAAATGTCCCCTGCTCCAGAAAGTTTGGGAGACCCTAGTTTAAAAGTTTTCTTAATCTTTTTGTAGCTCAGCTCCTCAGAGCTTCATATATACTACCACCCTTATGCATCCATCCCCAGTAGCGATGCTGGCATGTTCCCCGCCTTCCTGGACGAGGGAAGGACGTCTACCTAGAATACCACAAGCATTTTCTAGTGTGCTATTACAGAAATTAGCTACTGTAAAACCTGATGCATGTTATTTACCCTGGTTTAGAACAAGTGAGAAACACTGTAGATAGCCAACTATATTTCTAAAAAAGAAAAAGCACAGATAGTAACATACTTGCTGACACATTGCTTATATCCTCAAGCAAAAAAATATGTGCCTTAATTAACTGATCGTATTATTTTCTTTAATCTGGCCTGATTTCTCAAGCCTACTTTTTTGTTTTGTTCACTGCCTATAAGCTATTTGACTAGAATTGTATCTACAGGAGTGTTCTGTCACCAGTAAATGCAACTGGCATTTATTACTTGCTTGATTTAATTGGGTAAACTTACTAATTTGCAAAAAATGTTACTCAAAGGAATAAAAAAAGCTAGTCTGTATATTACAGTATTTTATCTTGAAAATAAGCTAGTGTTTGAGGGCAGAAGATAGGGCCGTCAGGATAAAAGACAAACTTGCGTTCAGCCCCACTGCTTCAGTCGCTGCACCGGTGTCACCCCAGCTGCCAGGTATCAGATGGGCTCTGACTGTGGAGTCCTGAGGTCTGCCTACTTGGTGAGGAGGAACATTTATGAATTTAATACCCTTTCGCTAAGTGCAGAGTCAAAGGTAAAATGAAAGCAGGTCAAAATGCTAATATAAGTGACTAATCAGAGTCTTCCTCCAATTCTCTCTCCTGTTTTTGCTACGTGTATGCATGAGAACAAAACTTGGTCATGTTCCCAACGTCGGCTCATACCACTTTGTGGTTAGTGCCATGCAGGAAGGAAAAAGTCACCTTCTCATGGGAGAACATAAAAGGTTCATTTCTCTTACCCATAACTCCACCAAAGAAAGTCCTTTCAGAGGAAAAAGCTATTTAAGCATTTCTGTGGGGTTTTCTTTACTTCTTTTATTCACTGTATATTTTCAGATATTACAGCTGAAGAAAACTATACCTGAAGATAAGTGGTTGGCCCCTTACAAGTTTCATAGCCTTTAAGAATGAGAAACTGCAATATCATTTTTATATTTTAAAAGCCAGATTTAAGCACAGTAGTGTGAGAGGAGACAAAAGATGTGAGGCTAACACTGCAAGAACAAGTATCTGGGAAGAATTTCCTGTGCAATAAGAAGGATGCCTAAGTATGCTGCGCAGGGACTGTTTCACGTCTGCATTTTAAAAATGCTTTATATGGAACTCTAACAAGACAAACCTATCCTAAATGGCCTTTCTCAATCCTGATTTAATTTTATAAATGACTAACAAGTTTCCAGAACACATTCATAGGGTCAGCAATGCATTTTATTATACATTTTAGATTTATACATTTCATATATGCTTTTAAAGCTTCAATTAACAGATAATATAAAATAAATATATACGCAGCAGTGGTTCTCAGGCACAGAATTTAGGAGACTGGAACAAGTTTTTCCCCTTAACATAGTGAATCTTACGAACCAAAATAGTGAAATGTTTCCATCTGACTTAGCTGCCTTTTTGATTGAATTTTATTACAGTGAACAGCTTTAATAGGTATATTGCTATTTGGAAACAATGAGAATTCTCAAATTTATAACCTGTATTTTCTTGAAATCTGCAAGACCTAAAAAATTACTTTTCTCCTAATAGACCTCCAGGATCATCCAATGAAATTAATATTGTCCATAAAATCCCTGGAGCATTGGCCCAAGAACCACTGCCCATGGTTATTCAATGTCTTCAGGCCTCACAGGATGAGGTAATGGTATGATGGATTTCTTCTCAGTGTCTCTGGAAAGTGCTTTCCTCATATCTGTTAGAAAGAAAAATTTAATGTAAGTACCCAAATAACAAAGTATATCAAATCTAAAGTGTACATGGAAGGTTCCCATAAAAGGTTTGTCTCCTAGACCCTGAGAAAAATGTATTTTAGTGAGACTCCCAGTCACAAGTACAAATGTTCTTTTGTGAGAATCTGAGGGAAATTAACATCCCTGTAACATAATAAAACAACTGACAGGAATTCATCACTGGTTAGTTAATATAAGCTAACCAGTGACGGGTTCATAAAGGCAGGTTAGAGGATATTTAAATATGGGAGTTCAAATTTAAAATATTAGGTCCAAAAAATATTCTTTTAAGTTGATTAAAATAACTATTTCAGTCTGTAGAATGAATGTAACTGTTCTGGTGGCTCCCTGGGGATGCTGCCATGGAAGGGAGCTCACCGTAAGCGTCCTCGTCAGGCTCCCCGTTGCTGGCCGAGTAGTACTCTATGACTGTCCTGTACACGCTGTAGCCCAGCTGCTTGTACATGTTCACTGCAACCTGGTTAGACACTCTTACAAAGAGATCAACAAAAAATCCACCCTTTCTTTAAAAAAAAAAAAAAAAAAGAAGAAAAATGTTAGAATATGAGAAATTGTAGAAAATACTTACATATTTTTAAAAACAACACGTCTTTAGTTTGCTTTGACTACTCTTCATAGAATGGTAGTAATAGGACCCTGCAGCTGAGTACCTCATTCCAATTTTTATTTCTATGGATTTATGACAATTATTTTGCAGGATAAAGAGATGACTTTGTTTGCATACTAACATTTTAAAACCTAGATTTTCTTAAAGGAAATATTTAAAAAGCATTTTTAAACCACAATTCTGTCTTAAATTACTGTGTATTTTACATCATAGTAATTCACATGCTCATCTTATCAACTAGTGATACAGTACTTTCACCCATATGTGTAAATTAAAGATACTGAATAACAGCAAGCACTCATGTGGCCATGGCCCAAGTTTAAGTATAGGACACTGGCAGCCATGAGCCTTCAGGTCTCTCCGTCAGTGACAGCCACCCCAATAACCAGAGGTCCTGACTCTTGTGCTCATTAGCTCCTTGGTTTTTGCTGTAGACTCACCACCTACTATAGTTTTTCCTGGTTTGAACTTTATATAAATGTTACCATACTTTATATATCCTTTGGGGATTTCCCTCTCGTGTGAGTCAGCCTTGATGTAGCTAGATCTTATTTATCTTCCCTTTGTTTAGCATTCCATTGTATGGGTGGAGATAACTAGTTTGCCCAAGGTCCCACAGGTAATCCGTTTTTTACCATTACAAACTATACTGCTGTCAGTATTTTCGTCGTATGTCTCATGGCACAGTATCCAAGGTCTACAACAAGGGGTGTGATCACTGGCTCATAGGGGCATCTTCAGTTGCTTTAGTTGCCCATTTTCCAGTCTGCTTATACTCCCAGAAGAGGGTAAGACTCCATTCTCACACTGCCAAGGGTTGGTTTATCAGACGCTTTTAGTTTTGAAAATCTCTTAAGTATTTCTTAAGTATCCCAGGGTAGTTTTAATTGGCATTTCTCGTTACTATTGAGGCTAAATATATTTTTGTAGGCCATTTGGATTTCTCATTTTGTACTGTCCTTATTGGTCTTTCACTCATTCTTTCTTTCTCCCCCCATCAGTTATAGTTGTCTATGTATTCTGAATAGTTGACATCGTATAAATGATCGCTGCAAAATTTATCCCAATTTAAGGCTTGACTTGTTATCCTTCTATTATCATTTGATGAACAAAGTTATTTCACTTCAAAGAAGCTGCAATATGAACCTCTCCTTTATTTTTAAAAAAAGGTTTTTTTTAAACATTTATTTATTTTTGAGAGACAGAGAGACAGATCATGAGCAGAGGGGCAGAGACAGAGAGACAAAGAATCAGAAGCAGGCTCCAGGCTCTGAGCTGTCAGCACAGAGCCTGATGCGGGGCTCGAACCCATGAACTATGAGATCATGACTGAGCCGAAGTCAGATGCTCAACTGGCTGAGCCATCCTGGTGCCCCTGAACCTCTCCTTTACAGTTAACCTTTTTACCCTGAAGTCATGGATGCACTTTCCTATATTACCTTAAAAGGGCTTGTGAGAGTTTTGCTTTTCAGATCTAAGTTTTCAATAAATCTGGAATTGTGTATTGTAAGGTAATAATCTGGGAAAATTTTTTTCCCACATGGCTATCCAATTGTGCCACCATCTTTCTGAAGTATATCCTTCACTCCTGATGTGCAGTTGCCTCCTCTGAGTTATGTCAAAATCCATGTATCCCTGCATCTGTTTCGTCAATTCTGTTACACTAGCCTAAGCAAGTACTCCAACACTAACACACAGCTTACTCATTACAGCTTGGTATCTGGAGGGGCAAACCTGCCCATTTTGTTATTGTTCAAACAATCTGGTCTCTTTCCATTCCCCTGTGAGTTTCAGAATCAACAAGTCCCCCAAAAAGGACTTGAGATTTTGACTGCCATTACATTGGTTCTGTGGATCAATACCCGGTTAGCCTTCCATGTTATTAGAGGTAGTTATCTCTTCACTTAGATAGGTCATCTTTACCGTCTCTTGGCTAATGTGTTAGAAACTTCAGAGATGTCTTACAGAGCTTTTGTTGGATTCTTTCAAAGGGCTTAATGTATTTTGATGCCTCTGTAGTTGGCATCTTTTCCTAAATTTTAGTGTGTGTATAGAAATGAAATTGAATTTTATACGGACTATCCAACAACTTTAACTTTTATTCTAAACATTTATTTGTAGCTTCTTGTGGTTTTGTTTGTACAATCTTAGAGGTATAAAATAAGAGTTTTGTTTCCTCTCAGTTCGCCTATCTTTTATTTTTCTTGCTTTACTGTGTTTGTCTAGGACTTCCAGTAAATTACCGAAAAGGGGGTGACTATAGGCATCGTTCCTTGTCCTGTCCCAAGGAAAGCATTCAGTGCATCACTGCTAATATTTACTACAGGTTTTTGACAGATACTTTTTTTTTAGGTTAAGAAAGTTCTCCCCTTCTAATGGCCAACAGTTTTTAACCAATTGGATTTCATCAAAGTGTTTCCTGCATTTACGGAGATAATGAGTGTTCTCTTTTGATTAATATGGTGCATCAGACTTACATATTTTCTCATGTTAAAAACAACCTTCCCCTGATATATTATCCTTTTTTATGCTGAATCCATTTTGCTAAGATTTTTCTGGGATTTTTGCATCTAAAATGAGTGATATTTTTTTCATTTTCCTTCCTCATATTTGTCAGGTTTTGTCATCATGGTTATTCTAGTCTTTTAAAAAAGTTGAGAAATGTTCCTTCTTTTTGTTTGTGTAAAAGTGAACTTATAGATGTTATTTCTTAAAGAGTTGATAAAACTTGCCAGAGAAGCCATAGCTTTCTGGAAAGATTTTAGCTACTGATTATAATCTATTAAGGAAGGGCATCTGCCTGCAACCTACTTTGGCTCAGCTCTCAAACTAAAAACAGGTTTTAAAATTTTGAAAGAGTGTGTTTCTCTCTCTCTCTCTCACACACACACACACACACACACACACACACACACACACACAAACATTCACTGGCCTGTAAACCCTAAAATATCTGGCCCAGAAAAAGCACTGACACTTATTCTATAGCCTTAATTTCTACCTAATCATCCTATCAGAAAGCAGGTTTCAAATCTCCCATAATAATGATTTACTTTATTTCTCCCTGTATTTTTATCAATTGTCTCATTTTTACTTTGAATTTGTCACCATGTACAAAAATTTATAATTATCACATTTCATGACACATGAAATCTTTTACCTATATCCAATGATCCTTTTTTCCTCTGTTAATTACTGAATTATAATGTGACTATTGTTAAGTATACCAACTGTCTTTTGGTTAGAATTTTACAAGATAATTTAAAAAATTTCTTTCAATCTTTCTGTATCTTTAATCTTTACATATATTTCCTATAAATAGAATACAGTTCTGACAGTCGTCTTTTTATCTCATTTTACTGTTAAGAAAACTTGAACATAGGTTTTCCCTCTTAATAAATTTTAAGCATACGTTGTTTACTATAGGTAAATGTTGTACAGCAGATTAGAGTTTACATCCTCTTTAACTGCAGCTTTATGCTTGGTGATTAGTAATTCCCCATTTCCCTCCCCCCCACCAAGTCTCTGGTTACCACCATTCTACTCTTTGATTCTCTGAATTTACCTGTATTAGATATCTCATATAAGTGGAATCACACAGTACTTGTCTCTCTGTGAATGGCTTCACTTAGCACAACGTGTTCCCTCGTCTTTTAACTGGAGTAATTAGTCCATTAACATGGACTAGTCCAATAACATGTTGTATTTAGTGATTATATTTAGATTCATAGTCACCATCTTAGTTCATTCTTTTTGTTGTTGTTGTTTTACTACTTTAATCTCCTTTTGCACTGATTTTTATTATTCCATTTCTTCTCTGTGTATTGGTATGGAAATTATGGTTTCTGTTTTAATGTATATATTTAAAAATACATGTATCTATATATATAGCTAGGTACACACACACACACACACACACACACACACACACCCTTAATTCCAACGTAATGAAGATTTAGAAACTGGAGAAGAAGGGAGCTTGGTGGTTTTCAACTCTGAGAGAGATTCTATACCATAAATAACATTAAATCCTATGCATAGGGTGATAGCTAATTAGAACCCCATTTCTCAACTCCTTGTCCACTATACAATAATGCCAAATACCTTCTTCCAACAAGATAATGGTATAAACTCTTAGAGGTGCTGTAGGATTATTTCAGATATTTGGGGAAAACACAAACAAACCTTTCGTGTCAGACACCAGCAAACTGAACTACTAGTTTGATATAACTCACAAATGCAGCATCACATGGTGTTACATTCCTTTTGATGACAAGTATCTTTACGAAGCCAGGTTTTAGCAGTTCCTATGACTAAAAGAACCCAATACAACAAGAAAATCAATATGAAAGAAGAATGCAGGTGGTTGTGTTGAATCAGTTTCCAAGGTATGAGAAGTCCTGCAATGCTCAAAAGGCTGTAGAAAACCACAGTTATTTATTTTGTTTTCCAAATAGCTACTAGGTTGTTAGGCCATAAATACTAAGCAGTTAGGACGTAACTGCCTAAGTCTAAAATGGAGGATTTTTTGACTTTAGGGGCACTGTGAAAAAAGTCACTGAGATGCCAAGAGTGATGTTAATGGAATTTGGAAACATATGCCACAGTGGCAAGAACACTCAAAGAAATCTTGAGAGCTGGTCTTTGCACCGATTGCCTATGGCTGGTCAGTCGCTTTGCCTGAATCTTCCTCAATGGCAAAATAGGGACAGTACTACTACTATGAATATATGAGTATTTGGCTACTGGAAACTGAAAAGGAAAATCCTGTAAACTGTAAAGCACAATATTCAGCCTGAATGGAAAAAATCTTATCGGTGTTCACTAAGAAATATCAAATAGTTAGGGTTCATAGATTATTACTTGAAAAGCAGGATCTCACCGTTCTGAAATCTCCTCTAATAACTCCATAAGCTTAGCAGCCAAACCAAGGCGTCGAAATTCTGGAGCAACAGAGAGAGCTGTGACATGTCCGTGCCATTCTTCCCTAGCTACAGAGCCTTCTGCTTTGCCCATAACTGCCAACAAAAGATTGCATTCAGTAATTAAACACATGGATTTACACAAAAACATAGAATGCCTGTTCATACCTTATCATTCTAAAGGAAACTAATGACAAAGTCTTAAAGTAACACTTAAAGTCACCTAGCTAGTGTTTATTGGTGCTTTTATCTGAATCTCACTTATAAATGCAATATTGAATCTAGTTGTAAAATGAGAAATCAGAAAAAGGATTAAAAAAAGAAAATACTAAAAACACAACTAACTGAACACAGAACCAGAGTATGTATTTTTAAAATATCTATATTTCATGTAGGTAGGTACAGCTCAAATTTTCACTAGTAATGCTACTAATTCAATGAAGGTGTTACCATCCCCATATCATGTACCAAATAAACCATGTAGAAATGTAACATAAACTTTTAGAAATATCCAAAGAGCCTGAAACCATTTCTGTCTGGTTCACTGCTGAATATCCCCTGGGGCCTACCTAGCACAACGCCTCAAACACAGAAGCCATCAGCAAGCTGTCAAGTGGTTGAAAAACAAAATTACAGGCATCATTATTATACTGCCAATTCTGCAATCAATCTAGATCCGTTAAAACATCAAAATCTCAACTGCGTACCCAAAAGTGTTCTGGTGGTTGGTATTATACTTACTATAACCCATTAATTCTCCACCAGGTGCCTCTGCAACGATGAAATATTCTGGCCAGTGGGCGAGGTACTGTAAATAAAAAGGAATCCCATACTGGAGTCTTGTTAAGGAATGTGGAAAGTAATTGACGATAAAAAGTTCTTCATAGAAGGAATATTGTGAAGAAAGTTTCCTTTAGAAAGTATATTGTTACTTATCCCCAGCTCCATATATGTATAATTTTATAACCAAGTCAGTACATTAAATATTTAGTTAGCATTAATAACTCGTAACAAAATTGACTAAATATATGACTTCAAATGTGAATGGAGACTATACCATCTAATACACAGCGCAGAACCTGGACTCCAAGTTCTTCTGTGTCCATACTTATCACACTGTTTCTAAATCTCTGCACAGCACTTACCATCAGCTGGTATTTGTAACCCTCTCTCCCTTTGGAATATGAGTGTCATGGTCACTGCATCCCTGCTGCTTGGCACAAAGTAGATGCTCAATACATTTACTTTTCCATAATAGCACTAGAAAATTAAGGACTAGTTCCTACTTTAGCTTCAGTTTGTATGACTGTGAAAATAACTTTAAAAGTTAATTACTTCTAGAGTCAATTGGTCAACCGAACAATTACCCTTTTAGTGTTTCCCCTCCACTGATTCAAATTCTCCATTTCTGATACTACAAATAAAAGCTGATCTAAGAGTGAAAGCCTGAAGAATCTGCTCATTACATAACTCTTCAACCCTGGCATCCTTACTGACATGTGCTCATTCATATATTTCTTCTTCGTGTGAGCTTACTAATGCAATTCTAGGAGGGGCCACCACCAATCACACATTTTTAAGTTCCCGTTAAGCCTGTCCAGTAGTATATTCTCTTCTCTGAAGGACAGCCGTTATTTTCAGCACACTTGTAACATAACCCATAACACAGCAGGCCAGCCAGGATTCTTGCCACGCGGCCACTGACACGCCATAACTGCCTCTCCTCCAGCTGAGAGAGGAGCCCAGATGCTAGTTCATCGATCAGGAAGACCTGGCAGATTACTTTCAAACATGGTCTCGCCTGGATTATGGGACTTTTACTCTAAGTGTTAAGTGTAACTAGACACATACCATATAAAGTTAATTCGCATCCTAATACTTTACCTTACTATATAGTGAAAAATTATCTGTCAATTCAAAATTCGTTTTTTTTAAACATGGAGAGGGGTTTTTTTTTTTTTTTTTTAAGTGCATGCAGGGGAGAAGCAGAGAAAGTGGGAAAGAGAGAATCCTCAGCAGACTCCGCACTGCATGCAGTCAGACATCAGGCTTGATCTCCTGAAGAGTGAAATCATGACCTGAGCAGTAATCCAGAGTTGAACACTGACCTGACTGAGCCACCCAGGAACCCCTGGAGGGGTCTTTAAAAGGTCATAATTTTTGAAATACAAATGAAAATCTTGGTATTTTTGCTTTCTCACTCAACTTTGTTTCTGATATGTAGCTTTGTTGTTGTTTATAACTATAGTTAATTTTTAATACTGTAGATCGCTCCATTGTGTGAACAATTTAAACATCATTTCACTTGACAGAGGATATCTGGGTTATTTTCAGTTTCTCAAAAATCTTTTCAAATTCCTTCATGAATATAGTATAATTCATTTATTTATTGCAAATTTTTAATATTATAATTCTGCAATAAATATTTTTGTAATGACATAACTCAGGGTTTAACAAACATTTTCCATCAAGGGACAAATAGTTAAATATTCAAGGGTGTATGGACCATATGCTCTCCGCTGCTTCTACTCAAACTGGGAAAGCCATGGACAAAGCTACAGACAGGTTGCAAATTATGCAGCATGGCTGTGTCCAATAAAACTTTATTTACAAAAATAAAAATAGGCAGTGGGCCAAATCTGGCCTATGCACCTTAGTTTGCCAATCCCTGACATAACTGACTACTATTTTCAGCTTCTGGGAAATGGATTACTGTGTATTACACTGCCAAACTGCCTTCCAGAAAGACTAGCAGTTTATACTGTCACTAGCTATTTATGAAAATGTTTCTCTTACCCTCATCAACATTGAGTTTTATCATTTTTTTAAAAATCCTTGATAATTTGATAGATAAGACATGGCATTAGGGGCACCTGGGTGGCTCAGATGGTTGAGCGTCCGACTTTGGCTCAGGGCATGATCTCACAGTGAGTTCCAGCCCCACGTCAGGCTTGCTGCTGTCAACGCAAACCCACTCTTCAGATCCTCTGTCCCACCCTGGTTTGTGCCCCTCACCTCCTCTTGTGTGCTCTCTCTCCCTCTCAAAAATGAATAAACATTAAAAAAAAGACAGACTTAAAACAAAATAAAACCTGGCATCTCATTTTGCTTTTAACTTGCATGTCTTTTGACAGGTGAGACTGATCTGTGCCCTCTTTTGTTAAATTATCAGTTCGTATAGCCCTCCTACCCTGCAATGGACATGGAGTATGAGGGGGTTGTCTGCTAATGCGACATAACCCAGAGCACCCCAACTTCACACATCTTTGCTCATTCTTCTATTGGGGAACATGGTAGATACTGCTAATTATTACTCCAAATCCTTTCTTTGCTTTAGTCACAAGCACTAATTTAAAGCTGGACTCATTCCAACTGTTACAGCTTTTAGTAAGTGTGGCATCAAGCAAGCTGTTGTCATGGGGTGCAGAAGTCCTGTGCGGTACTTCCCAAAGGTATTCGTCACTCTCCCCTTCCCACCAGGAACATGGAGGTGATGCCGTTGGCTCTGGCAGCTGAGGCAGGAATGCCAAGGCCACCCTGGGAGTGATACAGTGGTTAAAATGCACAGCTGGGTCGCTGGTGACTTCATGAAACCACCCCAGACCACTTGTTACCTCAGACTTCATTCACATCAGACAGTGATAACCCAGCTTGCTGAAGTCCCTGCTTTCTGCTGCATGAGCTGTACTTCCTGCCTAGGGGCAAGGTAGGCAGGGCTGCTGCACTGCTGTAGACGTATGAGGTCATTACATTCACTTGTCAGGCAGATTTAAGACAACTCTCGTTCCCTGTTTGTTTGTTTTTTTTAAGTGCTTTCAATTTGCTTATGTTTCCTGGACTACAAGTCTGAAAGTGTTTTTGTACACAAACCTATTCTTCACTTTGTTCCTCCATGTTCCTTACTAATAAGCCTTCATTTAACCTTTTTTAAGAAAAGGATACAGTTTCTGTAAGTGGATCCAAGTTACTAAAAGAAACAAAAGAAATGTCAGTAGTAAGCAAAGTTGACAAAACCAGTTTAAATATGCCATTGAAACTGAAAACATGCATAAGGAAAACAAAACATGCCAAATCCACAACCTTAAAACCAAATTTAGGGGTTAGGATGGTGTAAGCGGTTACCTAAAGGTCAAACTGAGCCATCGCAGCCACTATAAAGATACCTACACATTTTCATTTAACTGTTTCTTCCTTAAAACTACTTTATATTTAATACATCTGATCAAAACCTTCCATTTCCTAAATGGCCATAAGTCGTTAATGGAACTGGAGCCCAATATGTAAGTCACAAACAAGGTAAAACCAGCCCCCCGCGGCATCTGACAGGGGTCCCTCCACACGTCCGTAGGCCTTCCCTGACAGCGCCTTTCTCCTTTCTTCCACACAGTGTGGGCCTCTCACCGCCCGGTGTCTGCTCCCCTCTCTCCTGCATCCTCACCTCCTCTTCCCCATCATGCCATCCCTAAACTTCGGGAGGGAGACTTCTGGGTCTGACTGTGGTGCGCTCAGCACCTATTTCACTAGCATAACGGATCACAACACTCCGAAATCAGCAGTTCTGTCTACAAAGAGCTCTGCCCCTCACTTCCCTATTCGCGCAGTGGAACCAGTACTTTGCCAGGCTCAAAATCAGGCACCTGCAAATTTGCCTCTCGTACACCCACTCGCACTCTTTCTTGGGACCCTTACCGATGAATGCACTTGTCTAGGCCAGCAGTTCTCAAGCTTTACGCTTCAGAACCCATTTACACTCAGAAGTTAATGAGGACCCCAAAGAACTTATGTTTATGTGGGTTATATCTATTGATATTTAAATTTTTGAATATTCATTTTAAAATAATAAATCAATTACATGTTAATAAAACTTTTTTTTTTTTAACCAAAAAAATCACTCTACTCTCAAGAACAAAAGTTTAGGGGCGCCTAGGTGGCTTAGTCAGTTAAGCACCTGACTCCAGCTCAGGTCATGATCTCACAATTCATGAGTTTGAGCCCCATGTCAGACTCTGTGCTAGGAGCCTAGAGCCTGCTCTGAATTCTGTGTCTCCCTCCCTCCCTCCCTCTCTCTCTCTGTCCCTCTGCCACTCATGCGGTCTCTTTCTCTCAAAAATAAACATTAGAAGAATTTTAAGTACAAAATTAGTGACAAGAATGGCATGGTTCTAACAGTTTTACAGATCTTAATGTCTGGCTTAAGAGAAGACAGCTGGATTCTTGCATCTGCGTCTGCACTGCTTGATGCCGCATGTCACAGGGCTGGACACTCGAGAGAATGAGAAAGGCAAAAAACCCCATCTTGGTGCTATCCTGAAAATCATTGACTTTGCAGAAGCTTGAAGAGCCCCAGCCACAGCCGATCACTGCTCCACAGTGTGGGAATTCACTCCGCCACACCTTTCAGTGACTACTTTATAAACCTCCCATCCTGCCTCAACTCTCCTTCAGCTGCTTCCTGTCTCACACAGAGAAATACACAACAGCACGATGAAGGCTTCACCAAGACCCCACCACCAAACCCACACGTGTCTGTGCCCCTCTCTACTTGCTCTGCTGCGACCATGCCTGGAGCGCCGGAGAGCAGATCCTCCCCCTCGCCGCCCAGGCTCCTGCTCCCGCAGTTCTCCTCCCCCGGATAACCGTAGACACGTGCTGCACACTTAGCTGTCAGAAGCTCTACATGGCTCCCCACTCCCTCCACCTGAAACGCTCTCCTCGCTCAGCTTTTCCTCACCCCTCACTAGGCCATTAGATCTCCTTCAACACTTGATACCTAAGGCACCGTCCTGGAGCCTCTTTTTTCCTATCCACACTCATTCCACCCTAATGTCAACTAGCCTCTTGGTTTTTGTTTTCTGTTTTAGTATTTATTTAAGAAATCCCTACACCCAGCGTGGGCCTTGAACTCACAGCCCCAACATCAAGAGTCGTATGCTCTTCCCACTGGACCAGTCAGGCACCCCTAGCCTCCTGGTTTTAATACTACCATCTACGTAATGTTGCTTCCCCCCTCCCCCGCCGCGCCAAATTTCTATGTTTAGCCCAGACTTCCCTGCCCGATATCTCAATGCACTTAGCAGAGGAGCCCAACTCCAGGAGGGTCTCTCCAAGCTCTGGCCCTGTGACTCTGACCTCATCCCCTCACTCTCCCACCCACACTCTGCTCCAGCCACACCGGCCGCCTCCTCCAGTCAGAAACTGCTATCCCTGTGCTTACTGCTCTCTCTGCCTACAAGTTCTCCTGCCCCCAACATCCACAGGACTCACTCCCTAGTCTCCCCCCGAGCCTTCTGCAGGCACACCTTCCCTAAACACTCCACCTAAAGTTGAATCCCCACTCACTCCCTATTTCCCTTCCCTGTCTGCATGTTCTACATGTTATACTTTCTTACCTCCCCAACACAAAAACGTAAATTCCATGAAGGTAACATTTTTTTTTTGCTTTGTTCATTGCTGTTTCTCTAGCACTGATGCACAGTATGCATGGAAACATTTATCCAAAAATAAGTAAAACAGCTGTTACATTAAGTGCAGTGTTTCTACATCCGCTGCCTCTGCCCTTCCTACTGCAGCACCCTCCTCCAGCGATCCTGGTGTTCTCTAGGTCAGTGCCCTAATCCATGTGTGAAGTTGGAGGAAACGGTTAGAGGATTCCCAATGGCATATTCTGAAGAGGCCTTCACAAGCTAGACAATTCTCTGAAATCTAAAGTTTTATTATAAATATTCATGCTTATTTTCTTTCTCCTCTATTCATTTCCAAATAAAAGAGCTGAGCCTTCCTAGACCTACAGTTAAAACATACTCTTGAAGCTTGAAGGCACACGGTCCCCTGCCAGGCCTGCACCTCCCAAACCCAAACCTCTTGTCAAGTCACCATGTCTGAGCCCCCGCCAAGACATCCTAAGTGGCCTGCCTGCCTGGTCTGCCTCCTCTAATCACCTCACGCCCCACATGGCTCTGTGGGGAGAGCTGGGGCTCCAGAGCACTGGTCCTTAAACAGCCGAGGACGTGCATTTCCACAGGGCTTCCTGGCCGTCAGGGACCACTCTGAAATAGTCACTACAGCCAACCTCTGGGATTAGAGTCCCTGCTTCACCCACTCGCACCGCAGGGCTCTACCATCTGGGTCAACTGACCTGAACTCTCGACACCTTAGTCGACTCCTACAAAAAGTGGGGATACTGAGACCTGCGAGGACTGCACGGGTTATTACAAGCACCAGTGCCCGGGGGGAGTGGGAGCTCCACACAAGTCACCTAAGTCACACCGCTGCGACTGGGAGAGGCTCATTAGAAAATTCTTCCCAGCAAGTCTGAGCGCTCCAGCGGCGAAACGAAGTCCAGTCCCACCAGTCCCCTGACCGACTCAGGTAGAGAAACCCAATGCCACACTCAACTCGTCTCCGGCTGTCTGGCCCCGCTCCAAGCTTTCTGACCTTCACACCTGCTTCCTTCTCCAGAACTTCCTCCTCACTGCCAACATTTTATCCATCCTTCAAGGCTCACTCCCACTTCGAAAGGTTTCTAGCCAACTCCTCTCAACTTCTTCCCATTCTCAACACTTGAACCTGACCCACCCAGCTGTCTTTAAAGTGGGTCTGGGACTGGCAGGTGAGTGGATGGACGGACGGACAGACAGATATGTGAAAAAGTCAACAGAACAAAACGTTAACTGGAGAACCCAGCTGAAGTTGTCAACTTTTTAAACGTTCGGAAACTTCCACAATAAAATCTTTTCTTAAAAAAATAATGAAAAAAAAAAAAAGGAAAGTATCTGCAAGTCATAGGTCCCGACTTAATTCGGACTAAAAGCAGACACGTTGGGCCTCCACCAGCATGCGCCCACTCCTCACAGAACAGGTTTCCAGGCCGGATGCGCCGCTTCAGTACCGAAAGGCACAAAAACAAGCCCGGACGCAGAAAGGAACGACGGCGGTCGGGGCCACCACCACCAGGTTTCACTCGGACACAGATTAACCATCACCAGGTGGGCTGCACAACGTCCACATTCCCAAAAACCACTTAGCTGTTGGCCTCGCCACGACCTCGGCGGCCGGCGCTTCGGGGCTGTCCGCTGCACAGAGAGACGAAGCCGAGTCAGCTGGCCGGACGCCGGCGCAGAAGCAGAGCCGGGCTCGGGCCGCTCCCCCACCTCCTCCCACTCGCCCCGGTGCGTCGGGACACCCATCACTACAGGACGCGCGCGCGCTGCCCCGGCTCCAACGAGCACGCAGGGATGCGGGATGAAGTCTCCGTGCCTCAGCCAAGGTCAGCAGAGCGCCCCTCCACGTCCGTCCCCGCCCCGGCTCCGACCCCGCGGCTCCTAGGGAGGCGGCAATGGCGGCCGGCGGGGGTGGCTCCCGCGGGCTCCGGGCCACGGCCCGGGAGGGGGAGTGCAGTCACCAGTGTCGGCCCTGGGGGCCTCACTCACATGTTGTTGAAGCGGAACAGGTCGTCGCACGTGAAGGCCCGAAGCGTGGTCATCGCGCCGTCGCCGCAGCCGAGGCCGGCTAGCCGCGGCCCCCGCCCGCCCCGCCGGAAGTCGTTCTGCGTAGGGTCACTTCGGGCGGGGCAAGGAACTGCTTCCGAGCCACGTGTTGCTCGGCAACCAAGACGGCGGAACGGCTCCCTCTGGCGGCCTTCATCTGGAATTGCAGGATCCTTCTTGCGAAGTCGCGGAGTTCTTCCCCTTCCGAACCTCAAAACTACCTCGCGGGAGTGACTGGAGTACATAGGTAGTGTGATCTCCTAGAGACGAAAAACTGACCGGGCTTAGAAAACCACCACAGAAAAGCGGAGTTTAGGACCACTTGGGTGCCCGGTAATAAATGAGAAACGAAGTGTAGCCGAATGGGAGAATTATGGTTCAGAGCTGCCTGTCCCAGTGATGTGTAATCTCAAATCTTCAACTTCCACGTTTACAAACATAAAGAGAAACGTGAAATGAATTGTAATAGCGTATGTTATTTTAACCAACATATAAAACATATCATTTTACATGTAATCAATAAAAAAAAATTTAATGGAATGTTTTACTTTTTTGTGTGTTGGACTAAGTCTTTGAAATCGGCTTTCAAATTTAAATTTACATTAAAGTCAAATGAAGTTAAACATTCCATTCTGCAGTCACAGAAGCCACATTTTTAGCGCTCAGTAGCCCCATAGGTAATGGCTGCCACCTACGGGACAGTGCTGGTCCAAAGGCTAAGACTGCCTGCTTTTGGAGGTTCTCACCCCTCTCCCCTTTGTTAAGCAATTACTGAGTTGGTCTTGAGGGACATATTGCAGAGGTCAAACCTACCCACACCACTCCTCAGGAAGTCTGAATTTCAAGGTCCTCACATCCAACTGCCCTGGAGCCCAAGTTGCTCCACAGGGCTGCTCAGCAGCCCACTACCCAGACTTGGGTGCCAGGCAGGAAGGAAGAGAGCAGAAGGCTGAGGAAGTAGGTAGGCCTGAAAGAATGATCTTTCAGGGCACGTGGGCAGCTCAGTCCGTTGAGTGAAAGACTCTCGATTCTGCTTAGGTCATGATCTCACCATCCATGAGGTGTAGCCCCACCTTGGGCTTCCGTGCTAACAGCACCAAGCCTGCTTGCTGCTTGGGTTTCTCTCTCTCCCTCTCTGCCCTTACCCCGTTCTCTCTCTCTCTCTCTCTCTCTCTCTCTCTCTCTCTCTCTCTCTCTTTCTCAAAATAAATAAATAAACTTTAAAAGAAAAAAAATGGTTTCCCAAGGTCCAAGCTCATCTCTAGCCATTGTTTCCAAAAACCTCAACAATACAGGCGAGTGTAAACACACATGTTATAGTGCCTGGAGCATGCAAACTCACGTCCACAGGTCTTGTAAACGCACTAGGAGGGCAGAATATGAGCTTATGAGCTCAGCTACTGCCGGCAGGGTGTTTAAACAGGGACACATTTTAGGGGCAATTTCCTAGCAGGAAAACATAACATGCCACTTTAAATGAATGTTAAGAGATCATTTTTAGGAAAGGAAAAATTATGGTGTTCATATAAATGTAAAATGAACACAAGACAAAGATTTTAATTCAGTAATTAATGAAAGAATCAGTAAGTTGTTACAACCACTTCAAAGGAGAATTTAAAGCACACAAGGCAATCAGGAATGTTGAAATGTATTTACAAACAGATGTAAAGCTGTTGATATCTACAGAACGGTAGGTAGTCTATTGCATCTTCTGAACATGCACAATGCACTTCTGTTCCTATGCACTAGAGTCATTTTCTTTACTATCAATTTTCTGCAGCTTACAGAGTTAATCTAGAAGGGTATACCGAACACCTAATCATCATGTGTGTGTGTGTGTGTGTGTGTGTGTGTGTGTGTGTGAGTGATTTAACACTGCATTAAAACTGAAGAGATGACTGAGCACTATAGAAATAAGGGTACTTAAAGGTTTCCTTTAAAGCTTAAGACTTTGGAAACATTGTTACTTCCTTGTTTTCTTGTGTTTAAAGTTTCTGGGGGAAAAGGCCAGTATGATTTTTGTTTTCCCTTTTGTGGGTGACTTAGTTTATGTTGGAGTGTCATTAGTCATAACACTTGCAGAAATAAAACATTCTTAAAGGCACATACATGTGAAACCTAGCAAATCTCTCCAGTGCATCTCCTAGTACCTTTCAGCAGTTTAAACAGTGAAATTTCAAAAAAAAAAAAAAAAAAAAATTCAAAGCTGGGTCACTCCCACATAGCCAGTGGGAATGTAAAATGGTGCAGCCTCTCTGGGAAACAGTTTGGCGGTTTCTTTAAAACCTAAATATGCAACTACCATTTAACACAGCAGGTGCACTCCTGGGTATTTCTCCCAGAGAAATGAAAACTTATATTCACATAAAAACCTGTATACAAATGTTTCAGTCAGAGTCAAAATTTTGTGTATTGTGTGATTCCATTTATGTGACATTCTGGAAAAGGCTGAATTATAGAAACAGAAAACAGACCAGTGGTTTCCAAGGACTGGGGTTGGGGTGGGGGGTGGGCAGAAGGGGATTATGGGAGAGCTTAACGGGCCTAGTCATTACTGAGTGTTTCTGTCAAAATTCATAGACCATATATGAAAGAGAATGAAATTTTACTGTAAGTTATATATTAATAAACATGAGTTTAAAAATAAAATCAACAGTTTTTACATTATTGTCCCCATTTCAATCAAAAGCATGAACTACATTAAACCCCATCAAATCTTATAGGTTTGGGGGGCTTCTAGGACACGCTGTTTCAATTTTATTTTTAAGATGCAGGAAAAACACCGCTTCTGTCCTGGCTGCACATTTTCCCCACATTAAAGATGACTCATAGAACTTTTTATTTATCATTTTACATTGTGTAATTCCTTTTACTGCTTAGTTGGAAAAAACTACAAGCTTTTACCATATTTTGTCACAAAACATTTTCCTGCTCATTGAGACAAAACACCATGTGCTCTTCTGTAAACAGTGCTGACCCAGGTTCGCATCTACCATGGCAGAATTCCACATTTAAACAAGCAAACAGCTTGGTGTTTCATCTGTTGTTGCTCCATTTTTTCCTTCAGATCACGTGGAAAGGACAAAAAGCACAGTAAATATACATATTTTGACAAATCCTAGGCAATGTGGGTGACAGTAAAAGAACTTGGGTGCCTCCAGACAGCAAATTTATTTGTTATAGAATAACGACTGAGCAGGGTAGGTGCACGGACTCTGATCCTCAGCGTAATTAATCATCTATGTCCAGTTTTGCAGCCAGGTTTCACAGTTATGCTCACCATTCATACTAGGAGCTGACTACAGATTTCCATTAAACACAACACACTGCATACATCTACTCCTTACCAATACATCACTAAAAGGAGAATTTTTAAAAAACTTTTCTCAAGGTATAGATCCATGAGAACAAAGAGAGTGAAGGAAGAGACAATAGCCAGTGAGAACTGGCAACAAACTTATGGATGTTGTGGCAGGTCGTCTCCCTAAACAAGAAAAAAAAAGAGCATCTCAAGGCAACCTTGCTATTCGAGTATGTGACAACATCTAAGACCTTGTAACATGAGACCACTGTAATCAGACTGCATGTTTGTGTGTTACCATGGGAGACAAAGAAGTAAGAAACATATAAAAAAAAAAACCATGCCACATGGTGTTCGGGGCTCAGGTCTTTGGGTACAAACCCAACTGAGCAATGTCAGCTGGAATAAAGTTGCTTCCTGGAAAGAAAAGCCTCGGTGTCACGACTCTCTGTGCTAGAATCCTGCTATGATGCTAATAAACTAATTTAGCCGATAGAATGAAGCCAAGAGGTCTGTGACTGGATGAGTAAAGGCCAAGAGGCAAGGCAATTAATTAGTTTCTGGGGCAGAATCTGGGGAGGCTTGGGGAGTAGACAAGTCAGGTACGAGGAAAGGGAGAAGATGAGACCCTTACTCCCCGGAGAGGCTTGAGAAGTTGTGTGCCCAAGTTCAGAACACAAGCCTGAAGGGTGAGGTAAGACACCCTACTGACAGTGAGAATTAAGTGAAAGCTGGCCTTCTGAATGATGACCCTCTGCAAACCCTTTGCCTGCTTTGTTCCTTGAATGTGGGGAGCTAGACTGAAGCCCAACCCTGCCGTTCCAAGTCAGGTATTAGGGAATTTTTTGTGGGGAAACTGCCTGACCCAAGAGAAAAGCCCCACAGGGATTCACGTTTTTTCAGCCCTCTGACAGACTGTTACGTAATTACGCTAAGAGCCATCAATTCATAAACTCGGCCCCATATACATGATTTTCAACAAGTTGTGGTGCTTTACATTTAATTATAAATAGCTACAAGTCACTGAGCATTTGAGGAGAGCCTCTAACCCAAAACAGTCAGATAAAAATAGAACTGGATGAACAGAAGAACACTAAACCAGATCTCCTTCCAATATCCAAAGAGAGGTAAGAAGATACTGTATCCATGGAAAGAAAGAGCAAACTGTTTTATTTTGTTTTTAATTTTTTTAAATGTTTATTTATATTTGAGAGACAGAGCTTGATCAGAGAGCAGAGAGAGAGGGAGACACAGAATCTGAAGCAGGCTCTAGGCTCTGAGCTGTCAGCAGAGCCCAATGCAGGGCTTGAACTCACAAACTACAAGATCATGACCTGAGCTGAAGTCGGATGCTTAACTAACTGAGCCACCCAGGTGCCTCATAAGCAAACTGTTTTAAAAATTATGTTCAGAGGCAAAAAAAAATTCTAGGAAATTGCAAATATAATATCATAAATTAAAAAAATCAATAATTGAAGCAATGCCGCCCAAAGTAAGAAATAAAGACAAAGAGACAGAAAGTAGGGATTAAAGGTAAAGAGAGAGAGCGAGAGAGAGGGGCAGCTCAGTCTAATAGGTCCAATATCCAAAAAATAGGAATTCAAGAAAGAGAGAAAAGAAAATGGAGAGGAATAAATGGTCATCTTAACAATATAAGAAATGTCTTCAGAATTTAAAAATATGAATTTGCAGAGTGAGAGAGAGCATGGAATCTCTTTCAATTGATTAAAAAAGAATCCACATCAAGGCACATCACTGACATTTCCAAACAGTAAAGATTCTAAAAATTTCTAAGAAGATCTGGAATATGGAAAGAAGGTATATTAGCTTGCTTTGGCTAATCAGCAAAACACTCAGACTTAGTGACTTTAAAACAGTCTGTGGGTTGGGTAATTATTCTGGTCTGAATTGGACACATGGTGCTAGACTGCCTCACTCACATGTCTGGGACTTCCTGGAAGGGTGGTCTCTTGTCTTCCAGGAAACTGGTCTGGATTTGTTCACAAAGGTGAGCAGTGGACTCACAGCAGCAAGACAGGGCGAGCTCAATGCACTGGTCAAACAGTTCCTTGCCTCATGTTTGGTATTGTCCTTTTGACCAAAGTAGGTCATATGGCTGGGCCCTTGGTCAAAGTGGAAGGAGATTATCCAATGTTATAGATAAAGTGAAATATTCTTTGGGGGCCACTGTGACCACCATGTAAGCTATACACAAGGTATAGAAGCAAGGATTAGAAATCCAATGGTATTAGATTTCTCAATGGCATCTCTGAAAGCCAGAAGTCAAATGAAGGAAAAGGATTCCTAATCTTCAAAATTCTGAAGGACAATTTCTAACATAGAATTCTCTATTCTCAAGCACTAGTAAGGATAGAAGAGTCAGAAGAATATGTAAGTCCTCAAATATTTCACCTCCATTTTTTCTGATGCTTTCCCTGGGCAGTCAGCAGCTGGCAAGGCCGAAGAAGCCCACCCTCTTCCATTTTGAACCATTCACTCCTTGGTCACCAAATACACTTAATTAAATATATCTTCCATGTTTTTCAAAATTGATGAATAAAATATCGCTCTGATGAATGCATCCTCAAGGAAGAAAATGTCTTTAAAAGAAAGTTGGCTGTCTTTTCAGAAAACAAAAAAGCTCATGAACTTCCTACATCATGTGCAGTGTGAATAATTAATTCTTCAGACTATATGATAATGTCTACACACATACACACACACACATGCACGACTATATGATGATGTCTACACACACACACACACACACACACGCATCTGCAGGCAGCTGGCCTAGACAGAAAGAAACCTTTCCAGTTTCTGTTCACCCTCACACAGTCAGAGGTAAAAGAAGATGACGTCTAACAAAATGAGCAAAACCCACCTCATATCCAGTCTTTCCCCACACCTTTCAGGTCCCCTCTCTTTCCTACTGAAGCAAAACATAACATATAACCTTGAAGTAAATCTTTATTTACTGATCCCTACATTTTAAACCTTCTGTGGTGATGCAGGTGATTTTAAGTGAGATTATCCTTTTTTTAAAAAAGTATGTCTCGCAGTCATTTTCTTCTCCTTTCTCCAGTCTTCTGGCAGCAGCACATCTACATCCGTGTAACTGTATTGGCTGCACAAATGTCGTTGCCCCACTTAAACCTGGAACTAATTCTTCTCAATCGAAGTGCAACAGATCATCTATGGATTCTGCTAAAATGCAGGCTCTAATTCTGCAGGTTTCCGAGGGGCTCAAGATTCACATCAAGGAGATGCAACGTTTGGCTCATGGACTGTATTTTGCAGCAAAATGTCCAGCTATCTGTGTGATGAGATTTTGCAGTTTGCCAAGTATCATGCTGGTAAAAAGCAACCTTCCCAGTGTCCTAGCAAGTTCACATACTTTTGATTGGTTAAAGAGTCCTTGTCACTTTATTTCTCTTGGCAGGTTTTCATCTTTCTGTTCAGGGTAGATGCATGTCTACTGACCGCAAAGGTGAAAGCAAGCGAGCAAGATAAAATTCACTCAGAGCACAATCTGATAAATGAATCCATTTTCTCATAATCTGTAGAATTGGCAAGACATGGGAAATGTGGCCAGCAGAGATACAGAAGATCACATCAAATACCTTATTCTTTTGGATAAAGCATAGTGCTTTTTGGCACAATCCTGTTAAATAATTATGCATGCTTATATAAATATCTACATCTAAATAAACAAGGGACTATAATAAATACAACAAAAAGTGGAGAAGCTGTCGAAACAATTGCTGACCAGAGTTACCCTTCTACTTAAGTAATAAGTCCTTTCGGGGAAGGGCTACAGCACACTCCGTGGTTGCAGAGATGGCTCCTCTCTGGATGTCACTCAGACGATGACTGCGGAGCGGACAAAACTTGTCATTGCAACCTCCTTCCTCCCCTTCTCCCTTCTTGGCAAAAATCCCCACTGGCTATGGGCCCATAGAGAAAGTACTGCCAATTCATACACACACACACACACGCACACGCACACGCACACGGCCACCACCACCACGCTCATCAGCAAGGACAAAGTTACAGGAGGGCAGCCGCTCTGTTTTTAATCCTCCCACACTGGGCATCCCACGCCAGTAGATTTTGCTTCAACCTTCAATATCTGTTACTGCCTTTCTTCTATTTCATAAGAAACTTGCCAGCAGGTATAATAGAAGCAGATAAGTACAAATAACAGTAGTGGAAAAAGTTCGAAGAAGTTGCTTATCTAATGATAATAGCAATGAATATTTAAAACGCTTGTGGGGTTCCAGGCTCTGTTCCGACTGCGCACGGATTAATTCCTGCTGGGTCGGTGGCACTCACGTAAACCGAAATGCTGTTATGACCTCAGCCCATGAGAAGTACGCATTTGACAGTGTGCGCGTGTGTTTTTTAATAGACATAAGTGGTGGATGCTTTTTAAATGTCTATGCACATATAGTCATTTTTAGCTTCTAAGTTATTCTAGTTAATATACTAGGACTGTATTATCCAATATGGTAGCCACCACCACATGTAGGTTTTGAGTATTTGACAAGAGGCTGTCGTGAAATGAACTGTGGAATGAGTGCAAAAGACCCACAAGATTTTGAAGACAGTGTAAAAATTAAATGCATCTTTTATGTTTAAATTAATTGTTGAAGTATGATATTTGGGATAGCATGAGTTAACATGTATCACTATTACATTACTAAAATAAATTGTTAGGAGTATGGTAATATATTACTGTTAATTTTGCCTATTTCTTTTTCCTTTTTTTATGTGGCTACTAGGAAACTTAGCCTTACCTTTGTGGTTTGTTGCATATTTTTATAGAACGGCACCACACCAGAAGTACCTATCCCCTGGTCTTCTGCAAAGCTGAAGATCGAGGACCTGCACTTGGTGAGGTGTTAGTGGCTGTAGACAAGGTCTTCGTTCTCCCCGCTGTGTTTGTATCTTCAGACCTATGTCTTGACCTGTCCTGGCATTTATCAGGCCTGACTTCACAGTATAGTCACCTCGGAAGTTTTTGTAAGAAAGGCTGTCTGGCCCCACCTGCAGAGATTCTGACGGCCTGGGAAGCCAGTGCCTCAGGAGTTTTAAAGGCTTGCAGGTGATTTGAAGAAGCCGCTGAAGCTGGGAGCCTGATCCGAATGGACAGGGAGTCCTGCTGGGAGGACTGCGTTGGCAGCGGGGCCTCCTTCACACTCCGAGTCTCGAGTCTCGGGTAGGAAGTAGGGAAGAAGCTGGGGAAAGGACGCGCCCAGCCGGGGCCTGCCAGTTGGCAAAGAGCCTTGTAAATGGCCCTCACTGAAACCTACTGGAGAGAACCGCGCCCTCCCGAGCCACGGTGCAGTGCGGGTAGGGGAAACGGGAGGGAAGGAGAGGAACGGAGCTACAGGACAGGAAATGCCTTCATTGGTGGGAGGTGACGCTTCCCGGGGAGCTGATTACAGAGGTGCAGACCCTTCTCATCTCCAGTAGGCACCCCTGAGAAAACCAGAGCCCTGCAGAGCCCTGCTCAGCCTCCACCACCCTGGGCTGTGGGCTTTGGGCTCCTTCCCCTCCAGGCTGGCAGCGAGAGAGAGGAGGGCTGTGTTTGGTCAAGGGAAATGCTCAGATTTAGTTCTGTAAAGCAGTGATGAATGTCTGTTGCGTGGAGTGCCACAGAATCCGGCCTCTAATCCATTGTGGAAGAGTTTCTTACAATCTAGACGAGAAGTGGTCTCCATTCCCCGCTCATCTGCCTCACTTCAATCAGAAATGCTGCTCCTGCTGGGCGGGGGTTTGAGGGCAGGCTGTGGGTACCGCTCTGCTACGTCTCTAACAGATCTTTGAGTGATTTTAAAACTTCCCATGTCCATCTTCCTGGAAAAGTCAGTGTTCAGTGGGAAGTTTGTGCCCATCTGCCACACGTCTTTTGAGAGAAAGAGACCCTTTTCAAATAAAAGCCTGTTCTCTGACACAAATACCAGGTACTGGCCCTCCCGCCCTCCACTTCTTCCTCTTTATCATCTTGCCTGCTTATGAGTCTGCAGTGTGATATAAATATTTCACATTTCCAACTTGACTTGGGTTAACTAAATAACCAATAACACTTTTGGCTTCAAATTCACTGTCATGAACATGGTCTGAAAAAATGAATTTTAGGATTTACTATCAGATACGGCTGGTGATTAAAATAACCACGGCCTTGGTCCTGTGCCATTTCTCTCCGACTTTCGGGGAGTAACCAGGGAGTGCTGTTAATAACAAGAACGCTCTCATTTCCAGTCTCTTTATGAAGATGAAGGTCAGAGATGCCCGATGGAGGCGAAACCACATTTATGAATAAGCGCATTCATGGTTGGGGTTCCTGACTTTTGTTTTCTTATACATCTAAAGTTGTAACTTCCACATAATACTGAACTACTTTGTTAAGTTTCTATTTCCTTTCTGTGTCCCTGAGGGGGGAACATTTGGCAGTGCCTACAACATTAAAAAATACAAAAAGGAAAGAAATCTTTTCCTCTGGCCGGCATCCAACTTTTATAACATAATTTTAGATTTGGAAATACATTATCCTCTTCCTCCAACCATCAAGCATATTTTTACTCTCCCCTCAGTCCTTCCAAACTTTGCCAAAATCTGTTTCCTGGCAATTTGAGAAGTGAGAATGTCTGCGTGGGGGAAAAAGTCAAGACACATGTTATGTTGTAATTTTAGCAGGGAAACATTGCCCAATGACAAAACCAGGCACTGTCTTGTGATGTTTTCTTCTGCTCACACGAACTTTTCCTGTTTTGATCTCTCTCTCATCTCACTGACGGCTGCCTCCCATTCAGACATTAGGGCTGGCTTTAAATCCCTGTACTGACTTCTGAGGACAAGGAAAGGGATGACCTGAATTTGGAGGGTGAGGAGGACAGCTATATGGATTGAACTTTTCCAATTTTTAATTTGTTGAAAATATAAAAAGCAGGCAGTTCATCTAGCTGTTGTTCTGACCCTCAAGTATGCATCCTGCTGATGGGTTAGGAAGTTCGTTCTGTCAACAAGGACCGGTCAAGGACTTGCTGTCTGCTAGGCACCAGGAATATGGCTGCAGAAAAGAGCACCTGCCCTCTGGATCTGCAAGAGCACTCAGCTCTCAGGCCCTTCAGAGGTCACAGAAGAATAGTGGGGGGCTGCCTGCGGGACCCTTCCAGCGGAGTCATGTTCTGTCCTAGGTAGCGCTGGAAATCCTTTCAGATCAGAACGCTATCTGCTCCTTCTACTCCTGGATTTTTGCCTCAGATCTGTATATCGTCTTCTCAAAAAATGCAAACTTTGCCATTTCCTCTCCACGGATTATCTAACCACAAACACTCGTGTGCATTTCAGATTTGCGTAACGTGGCGTGGTGAATAATTATACTCTGCTCCTTGAAGAAAAAAGGACAACTCAATATTTCAAAACTCTTCACGCACAAATATCATACAGTATTAAAATGTATTATGTGCAAAATCCCATTTTAAAAATCATTTACAAAAGGAAGTACAACACAGTATGTGCTGAGGGTTCTAGATGGGCAGCAAAAGCTAAAAAAGGTACAAGGTACAAAGTCAAACAAATTAGATGACTATGCATCTTTACACAGTACAATCACATGTTCTGGTAATTACCTGTGTCACACAGATACAAGACCCTCAGACTTTGTGCACCCCAAAAACAGGTTTCATAAAACATGAAGTTAACTTCACCATACATTCTCATAACGCAGAGGGGCTTTTTGGTGGCATTGCAAACTCTTTTCCAAATAGCATCTTATTTAACTCAACAAAAGTCACATTATACATACATGGTTTTGCCCCCAAATAATTTGATGCTGTTAGTTTTGATTCATGTGGAAAGGGGGGGGGGTAATATTATCCTTATTTTTCTTTTCTCCTCATGAGGGTTTCCAAAATTGTTCCCAAAAGCAGATAACATTGGATAGATCTTTGCCTAATGTCACTGCATGTTTACAGTATTTTCAGCATAAGTGGATCCTTCCATTTCCTTTTACCACTTCCTTCAAGGAGTCTGAACCAGCAGACTACATCCCTTAGTCCTTTGTCAGAGTCTGTTTTTCTCTCTCGACCTCTCTCTACATTCATTTCTCTCCTGATCCTCAGCATCACTTGGTTAAAACCCAAAAGCGCACAATCCCACTGAGAGTGAGCAAGGGAACAGTACCTCAGATTTCCAGAGGCGTTCTGCAGCCAGTGTCAGTAATGCATTGCTTTAAGAAATTCAGCGGTCCTTCCCCACAAAGTTGCCAAAACATCCAGTTACAGGAAAGAGACATTTTAAAAGTGAGATACTCTCAAATCCAGCAAGAGATTTCTTTTTGAAAATATTAAACGTTAAAATCACATGCATAATTATAGAATATCTTAAAGTTACAAAAATATTTTAAAAACCAATCCTGACAGTTTACCTGCAACTGCTATAAAAATTTCTATGAAATATATAAAAACACAAAGGCTCTTTGAAAGAGAGAGAGAGAGAAAGAGAGAAAGGGGGAAAAAGAGAAAGAAAGAGAGAAAAGGAAAGGATGGAGCCATCCACAGAACTGAGAAAAACCTGACACACTGCATCGGACAGTCTTGTCAAACACCTGCTGTTGGATTCAAGAGAAGAGCTTGTACCCTAAATGTTTATTCAGGATGTATACACACATGCTAGCCAACCTGGAACCCGGCTGGGGGTAGGTAGCAAACAGTCTCAGGACACCTAAACTATCAAATGAAATTCTCCCATCTCTGAAGGAGAATCCTACCATCTCATGAGCCTCAGCTACCTTGCTTGGGCAATGTGGCTGAAGGTGCCCTTGGCCAAGTCAGCCTATGGATGGCTTAAGTCACTCAACCAAGGGGTCCCCAACGAGGTGACTGCTTTTCAAGCACAAGCACATGGAAGCCAGAAGGCAAGGGTCCTAACCCCCCTTTGGATACACCACTGGGAAATCTCATGTCTTCTATGAGGTGGTAAGATCTTTTTCCCCATTCTGGAAAATGACGCCATAAGGATCATTCTTGATGCGCTTGTAGACAAAGTGGAAGATGTGGGGTTGTGGCCGGCTGTGCAGCTCAGCCTTGATTTTTTGAGGGTAAGTGTCCTCTGCCAGCTGCTGCCACGTTTCGTCAACAAAGAGGAAGAGGCTGTACTCCTCAGGGTCCCCCACCTTAAATTTCTCGGCACAGAGCTGGCACACGTCCTCAGTGGTAACGTAAGGTCTCACGAGGAGGGTCTTTCCCGTGCAGCCACTGTTGACCTCCTGGAATGCAACTCGGAGGTAATTCTGCAGATGGAAAAAGAGATGATGGAGACAAATCAGAAGAGGAAATGAGACAGGGCAATAAGCGAGCATGGTAATACAAAGGAGAGGTCTAACGTGTGAGCTGCTCCAGACTCTGGCCCATCAGGATGGCCCTGTCAGGACCTGAGGCCTCAAGTGTGAGGAAAGGGGCTGATCTGAATTTGGACAGTGGAGAGAACAACTATACGGACTGATGCACCCCAAGTACAAGAAGCAGGAGGTCCAGTCAGCCCTGCTCTGATCTTTCAGTGTCCCTCAAGAAGCCTGGTTAAGAGTGGGAACCAGGTCTGATGCTGGGTTTATTCCCAGCTTAAAGAGTCAGCCAAACAGCCGAAGAGCCTGCACCAGGAATCAGCAGGAAGAGACATTTAAAATATGCAGACACAAGAGCAGGTACTGTACTCACTTTGGACTACCTTAAAATTTTTTTTAAAGATTTTTTTTTAAGTTTACTTAATTTTGAGAGACAGAGAAAGAGAGCGTGAGCTTGAGCAAGGAGGGACAGAAAGAGAGGAGACAGAGAATTCCAACCAATCTCTGCACTGTCAGTGCAGAGCCTGATGCAGGGCTCGAAGTCACGAACCTCAAGATCATGACCTGAGCCGAAATCAAGAGTTGGACGCTTAACCGACTGAGCCACCCCGGTGCTCTCGGACTACTTTTAATGAAGCCTAAGCAAGGGCAAGAATGTTACAAGGGACCACAAGATACTGCTGATATTTAACCATTTTGCACCTCCCCAAGTAGCAATTCATTTCATGTGGTTCAACCTGATCCGAGGCTCCGAGTGGCTCCAAGAGCAATGTGGAAAGAATCAGCAGGAGGAGAATGTTCATTCTGCCGCGAGGCTTTGAGGATGACGCTGGTTAAGTGCAGGGTGAGGTTTCAGGGAAATAAAAGGGCACGCTTGCAGGCTTGGATCTGTGAACGGCACCAGGCACCTGCCGCCAGGAAGTACAGAACACCTGTGACCTTCCACACACAAAGCCCAGACAGGCTGTAAAGACTCCTGCACTCATACCAGGCTCTTGGGATCTTTCTTCAATTTTCCACTTCAGCACGAATAAGGATACCAGAGAAAACAGAGAATGCCCAGACAGAAAACAAGTATGTTTCCCTTTTCTAAATCTGGCACCCCTGCTCGGGAGTGAAGGGAAGTGGTGCTCTCAGCCCAGGGTCCCACATGGCTACCTTGAGGGTTTACTGGGCTGATGGAAGGAAAGGCCCTTGGGGAAGGACAGTGAGCTCTGCATATGGAAGATGACACTGACAGTCTTGAGTGTGAATACCTCAGAGAACACACCTGTTCCATCTTACCAGCCCCCTCCTCCTCTCCCATCCCACTGCCCCCAACACTTGGCTCACATTCTTGGAATGCATTAACCCATGATTCCCAAAGAGAACAGTTTTTTTAAGTTTATGTATTTTTGAGAGACACAGAGACTGTGCGAGTCGGGGAGGGGCAGAGAGAGAGGAGAGACAAAGAATCCCAAGCAGAACGCACTGTCAGTGCAGAGCCTGATGTGGGGCTTGAAGTCACTACCCTGGGATCATGACCTGAGCTGAAACCTGAGCTGGACACTCAAATGACTGAGGCACCCATATTCCCCTGAAGAGAACTATGTAAGGAAGTCTACACCATCTCCCTTTGACCGGTGAAGAAACTGAAGCACAGAAAAGCTAAGTCACTTGTGTAAGGCCACACAGCTTGTGTGTGGGAGAGCCATTGTTCTCGCACCTTCACCACTGTGGTGTGCCACCGCTTCAATGTGAGGAGACCATTGTGTGTGTCTGTGACCCCGGATTTAGGAGTTCCAAGTGGACCTTTGCTTCTGAGCTTTCACTTTTACAACCAAGTTGAGCACCGACAATTTTCTCTCTTGGGTTATATTCTAAGCAGATGTGCTTCTCCAAGATAAGAGAGGCCACTGGGGAAGGGTTCTGCAGAATCTGGGGGTCTGCGGGTTATAAGCTCCAGATGGAGGGAGGGGCTGGTGGCAGGTGGGCAGATGGAAACATGAGCTTTCCTCATTCCCTCTGCTCTCCTCTTCAGAGGCTGTCGGACGGCTGGAATCCTCTCAGCACCCAGCCAATATCACAGTATTCCAAGAGCCTGCGTATGCTGAATCACTTAATTCGTGGGTAACTCCTCAATAGCCCGAGGGAATGGGGGAGGGAGATGGTAGGCGTTCTTGTTTTTAGATTTATGTGCCTGGGAACCTATTTCTGAGAATATTGCTATTTTGGAGAAGAACTTGCTGATCTTGCCTTTCCATAATGGGCTGACTCTGAACCAGACATACCTCTGAGTATTTATTTTCAGAGCATCAAAAAGACAAAAAAGCAGGAAAGGTGAATCTGGACACAGAGACTAACATTTCCCGCTTGGAAATTCACCATGTGACACACAGAAACAAAACACAGGTTTTATAATTCAGTATGAATTATACTGAAAATACTGTTCAAAGACAGTTGCAAACTTATTCATGTCATAGACTATGAGCAAACCAAGAATTGTGTTGGGTAAAGGTATCTACAGCCTTAATCTGCCTTTCCTTCCTGAGAGACCAGCAGTTTGGGAACCCCACACTTCCGGGCACCCACTGGGAGAATTCTCAACTTTATCTGACTTTGTTTTCTAACGGGCGGCAAAACTTGGGCCAAACCCATATATATACTCAAAGGAAACAGAGAAGCGAAACAGCAAGGTCAGAGGGTGGTTTAAAATACCCCTTTTCTACGGGATGATCTGACAAAGGGGGGAACCTCAGGCACCCTGGGCCGGGCCGTGTATGCAGTGTGAGCCAGCGCTGCCTCCCTGGAGGGCAAAGGCATGCGTCCCCAAGGCACCATTGCCAGCCAGGTACCTGAAAGTCATCCACCGAGGGGATGGTCCGGTTGGTGGTTCTCCGTTTGTGCCACTGCCTCAGGGTGTCCCTGGTCTCTGAGCTGAGCAGTCTTGCGGCTTGTTCTTCTTGGAAGTTCTTGATCAGAGAAAGTGCCCCATAGGCGCTTGTCAAGTAGTAACCTCCTGGAAAGGCCAGAAAGAGTGAGTTCTCTAGGGGTTTATATACTAGTGATAACAGATGAGGACAATGGAATCAGAGGTCACGCTTCCTGTTTTCTCCATAGGCATTTCCTTGTTGGACCAGAAGCTCCTGTCCAAGAACAGGTCCTTCCCACTTTCCTCTGACCATTCATACATTCATCCTATGGTTGCGCTAGGTGACCCCAGCCTGTGCATTGGGAGATCGCCCGCCTGTGCTGGCGCTAGGGGGCGCCGTCGGGCCAGCCTGACAGCGCCCTATCACTGATAGAATTCCCAGTCTAATGGGTGAGATGTATAAAATCTCTAAATTATTTCAGGGCAGTTGTGAAAGAGCTTTGCCAGGAAATGTCAGGGCACTGAGTCCTAATGGAGACAGAGAGACATATGAGGGTTAGTGGGGTCGACCACTCCTGGCCAGAATCATTTACTTCACGAACAGGAGTCCACACATCTCTTGGCAATACTTACTTTTGGGCTTTTCTTTTAAGAATTAATATTTTCTAAATTTTAAGTAAACTACACACTTTGAAAGAACGGCACACTTTACATGTATGTTCACGATAACATGCATTCTTCAAAGAAACCTTTTCTTCCCTTACTCTCATTTTTATTTTTACTCAGGAACTAATGTAACACAACACTTAGGAAAAAACACCTCACAAGGAAACGCAAGTGATGTCCGTTTAATGGTGCATTGATGAATGATTTCTTATGTTTGGGGACTGTTAAAAAACACTGTGAGAAGCCTAGAAGTGGGTTCATAGCTTTGTGTAAACTAGAATTAGGTGCCTTTGGTGGAACTTGTAAGCTCCATTCTAGCTGACCACTAGTGGGCGCCCCAAATGTGTATAAAACTCCCTATTTAGGGATGGGTAATAAGGAGGGCACTTGTGATGAGCACTGGGTGTTGTATGCCAGTGATGAAATCGCTAAATCCTATACCTGTAGCTAATATCACACTGTATGTTAATTGACTGGAATTTAAATAAAAACTTGGAAGAAAAAAATTAAAATTCCCTAATTGGGCACAGTATATTTTAACTTGAGAGACATTCTTGTCAAAATACCTATTGAATTTCTATTGTGAGCTCAAGGCAAGTACAGAGCGGGGGCTAAGTTTGTAAGAAACAGGATTTGAGTCCTTGCTTTCTAGAAGTTTATGAATTTATTAAAGAAAACAGGTATTGGCCGGTTTATTCATGCAAGACTAGAAGTTAGTTGTGGTTAAATTAGTTTTGTTAATGGCCCAAGTATTTAGCTGCTAACGCAAGACTCTGAAGAACTCTCTCTCTCTCTGGTCAAGAAGAGACAACATTCGAAATGGCAACTGCTCCACTATCTGAGAAACGAACACAGTCCCCTGCAAACTGCACGGGACACGTAACTTACAAAGAAACTTACAAAGAAAAGCTTTGTGCTTTTCAGGATGGAGATATGGGGGGTTATTTATTGTAGCATCATCTAGTCCCCTCTGGGTAATACAGGTTCCATGCACATAACAGGATTTTTGTTTAGAGTTACCTCGAATGCTTAATGGCCCCACCACCGGAGAGCTAGTTCCCTATGGAACCTCTCACATATTAGTACAGAGTTCTGAGTAGCTGATTTTTACTAAATATTTGCCCCGTGAACAAATCAGCACATGGCTGTGTGTGAAATTCAGTGGTACAGAACTTAATTGCCACACCGAGGATTTCAAGAGCAATCGACAGGGCCTTGAGCATTCAGGAAAGGCTGTGCAGAGGCATCAGTTTTGGAAGTACAGTTAGAGGCAAGTTTGGAAGGGGTTCCCTTTTGATGTCAAATTTTAGATTTCACAGCTCTGAAATGATCAGGGCACTAAGGAGAAAACCCAAAATGCTGGAAGCACCAAGTTGACCACACTTTGAAACATGTGGATGCAATTAGAGAAAGGATTACATTTCAGCAAACTATAACTTTGCCACATGAGCTGTGCACTCAAGAGGGATTCTATGACGCCTTTTCCGTAAATGAAACTACCTGCTTAAACAGCAGAAAAGACTTGTGGGCTGCTGCCCCCAAAACCAAAGAGGGCTTTGGGCAGGCCACAGACGGCTGGATTGGTAAAGTATGCCTTCCCCCCAGTCTGCAAAGCTTCAGCTCCCGGATGTGCAGCTCCCGGATGTGCAGGGCTGGTTTGTACCCACAGCCAAGCCGACTGGGCTGGCCTGCTTTCCCAAGGAAAGAAGCCAACAAGCCTGAGCCAGTTAAGTGAAGGCAGGCCCTCGTTTAAGTACAAAGCTCAGCAGCTGCCCTATATGTCCACTATCTGGGTCCTTGGCTTTCTCTGATGTGTGATTCCTGGGGGTGAGGAGAGCCACCTGCCCATCTGTCACCAACACCTTGCCAGGGCGGTGCCTCGTTCTGGGGAAACACTGGGGAAAATGGCAGGAAGTGGCTGTCTCAATCCCCAGAACATATGATGTCAGTAAATGTTTGTCCTAAGTATACATTGTCAGCGACAGAATGGTCATTTTCATCTGAGTGGGACTGACATCCCTTTCGCCAAAAGCCCCAAGAGTCTGAGATAGTCATTACTGGAATTAAGCAGGAGTAGAGCTCAAAATAACTAACACTAAAACAAAACCCACATATATATGAAATTATAATAATAATACAGAGAAGAAAAGAAAGCAGGGCACAGAGACTAATGTATGTCCTGTTGGTCCTTGGACAAAACCACATGCTTTCTCCTCTCCTGTTAAATCCCAGGACAGAGCAGATGAGGAAAGTTTGAGGCAGGATTTGGGTGGCTCATTGTGGAACATCTGGTTGCAGCGAGGTGAATATTAGTGGGGCGGGGGAGGGGAGTAAAAGGGACAGGTTGAAAGGGATGAAAGAGGTTCATTCATGGCTCTCTGGGGTGGGGAGACAGGATGAAAAGATACTCATCACTACTCCTGAGTCAGCACTATCCCTGGTGTACCCCAAGCTAAGAGGTACACCCTTGGCTTTCTTTTCAGGGAGGACAGACCCCCTGAAATGCCAGTATGACACATTCCCTGCAGAATCCTATCAGCACATGGACCTTTTTACTGAAGGCCAAACTACACTCAGTGGAGAAAGATTTAAAAAGATTCAATGCAACAATTCACTACTCAGGGTTTATCTGGACTCTCACCGGGACACATGGAAATGGATTAACGGATTCACAATGCACAGGCCCTGATTTGTTCTCCTTTGAAAAGACAAGCTCACATAAGAGTCCCAGTTATTTCTGCTCTTCAAGGCTGTTCACTACAACGACAACCATCCCAATTATTTCCAGGATAAAATAACTAGCCGACGTGTAAGGAAAAGGAATTTCTGCTAAGACATGTTGGGGTCGGGCAGATGCAAGAAGGAGACTGAACTGACGAGGGAAGTTGAAAGCAAACTGCCCAGATTTTACTCCACTGCATTTTTGTGTTAACAGCAAGCAGATATAATTTGTTATAGAGAAAATAAAATCAATGCTGTTTTCATCTTGAGAACAAAAAATTTTTAAGAGATGAAAACAAAAGGCCAGCCTCATTGCCTTACTGATAGAACAGCAGCATATTCTTCTGGTGGTGAAAGTATTCCCTAACAAAAGTTTATATCCTCCTTCTTCCTCACGGAAACCACTTCTTTTTAAAAATGCCATCTTTTTCTATTGAAGGACATTTTTTATTGCAATTAACCAATATCAGTAAAGTATAATTATGGCTGGGTTACATTCTTTGTGGTTTTTCTGACTTTTCCATATTGCTATAATAAATATGCATTACTTTTCTAATCAGAAAAAAGTTAGCACATTCTTTTAAATCAACAAAGAAATTAAAACTATACTTAACCTTTAAGAATTCAAAAAAGCTCTCATGTGACTGCTAAATGGGTGTGGGGTTTTATCTTGGGGTGATGAAAATGTCTGGGGCTAAATAGAGGTGGTAGATGGCACAAGGCTGTGAAGGTACTAAATGCTGATGAATTGTTCATAAAACAGCTAATCTGGGGTGCCTGGGTGGCTCAATTGGTTAAGCTTCCTACTTCTGCTCAGGTCATGATCTAGCAGTTCATGGGTTCAAGCCCTGCATCAGGCTCTGTGTTGACACCTCAGAACCTGGAGCCTGGAGCCTGCTTTGGATTCTGTGTCTCCCTCTCTCTCTGCTCCTCCCCCGCTCGCTCGCTCGCTCTCTCTCTCGCTCTCTCTCTCGCTCTCTCTCTCTCTCAGAAATGAATAAACATTACAAAAAGTTAAAACAGCTAATCTGATGTTATGTGAATTTCACCTCAAGAAAAAAATAAAAACAAAACTGAAAAAAGGCATCCCATTTCCTCCCACATCTTCAAGCGATTGTTACCTTCTCCATGTAACAGCGACGGGTCTAAGAGCTCCATCATGTACTCAATTTCAGTGTCCAGTTCCAACATGTCACACTGAGCTATGACGTAGGTCAGGACTGGCAAAAAATCGTCAGCTCCATACATCCTCCCTGGGATCGGAAGAAAGGGGAAGATAGGAATATTTTTATCAACACTTCTTTCTTTCATAACCTACGCAGACTGCTTTTTTTAGATAGCTAGGAGTCATTTGGGGAAATGTGCTATTCATAAACAGAGGTGGGTGTTTCTGGAATCCTGTGCAGCCTGTGACCCTCCTGGCTGCTCATGTCAGAGGCCAATCCTAATGCACAATTTCAGAATGAAACGTCTATGAGTCAAGGAACACATGAAAGGTTTCCTCCATGCTTTCATGATATGTATCAGGTTATACAACAGAACAGAGTACTTGTGAATAGTTTTACTTTCAGCAAGTAATATTATAAAACATTTACTAAGTATCTACTTAGTACATTAATCCTTTGTGAATTCTATTGTGCTCCCTGTTGTCTTTGTGCAAATCAATCAACACAATGACAGGACCAAATTCAGACCAGGAATAAACTTTGCTCTGCATTCAACATGAGCACAAAGTTAATTTATTTAAATGAACCAATTTAGTATATGTCGAACAGATGCATACAATTAATATATAGCAAAAAAAAGTTGTAGCCCTTATTGCTACTTTTCATTATAAAAGTGAGTCTCAACTAAGGGTGACTGTGTCCATCCCACCCAGGGGGATTTGGCATTGTCTGTGGAGACATTCTTCATTGTCATGACTAGAGGGTGGGGTGCAAATGACATCCGGGATGCTGATAAACTTCATACAGGAAGCAGCCCCCACATCAGAGAAATTATCCCTTTGAAATGTCATTAGTGCTAAGGTTGAGACACTGTGCTTTGGAAGAACATAATCCTGTGCAGACACTAGTTTTGAACTTACATAAGTGATTTTCTGAACTACAGAAAACATACTTCCTATATGTAAACTATGTTTGCACATTTCAGAGGTAATGTTCATACGCTATTGTGACCAGCTCAGGAGCTCACATGTTAATGTCTTTGCCCAACAATGTGCAAAGTGCACACATTCCTATCTACCCAAGCAGTGGTTAATACATCCTGTGTGTTCTCTCTGTTGCTTCTCCATGAAGCAATTTTCCTTAAAGGAAAAGTTGATAATTATCCACGGAATTACAACAAGCTCACTGAAGCCCTGGAATGACTAGCCATGAATGATGGTTACTTCTGTGTCTCTAAGAAGCAAAACTGAGGAACTCTGAGGGCTTACTTTCAAACTACGTAATTTGTTTGTGAATTCAATTACATTGCTTCTGCTTGTAGCAAAGAAGGAAGAACCAATGAAATAACTATAAGGAAACCACATTGTTACTAGATGCTCTACATTTGACACATGCTAGATATAGATCATGACACCGACCCTGATTGGCCAAAATGTAGTGATGATAATTGCTAATATTTCCATCATCCTTGGGGCTATGTGTGCATTGCCTCATCCAACCCCCACCTTATGAAGGACAGGCTCATACTCAAGGACAGGTATAAAGACTGCAGCTTAGAGGTAGATTAAGGTAGCCACAGCTCCATAGTTAATTAACGTCATTCACAGAGTGAGGACTTGAATTCAGTCTCCAGAAACTGAATCGGTATCCACTGCCTTGAACTAAACCTTTAATAAATTAGTATCATACAAGAATCTTGTTGCCTTCACTGCTTACTTTTCTTGGTGTTACCAATCTGTTGCAAGTGACCAATCTGCCAGACACCAGCATAACACTTGTATTTCTGTGAGCTGCTTGGTGAAATCAAAAGATTGAAAGAAAGAGAAATTGGGAATCGGAAAGCCTGATGTGTCACTGGCCACATCACCGGCCATGTCACTGGCCATGGTGGGGAGGGTAAGGAGCCTGGGCTTAGGGTAGCCTCACCTGAGTTGTTCTCCATGACAGTGTAAATAAGCTTGCAGACCCTCAGCAGCAGCATGACTTTCTTTTCCGGTGAATACATCTTCTGCATAGTCATGAATTTCACTTTGATTTTCTCCACATCCACAAAATCAGGGGTCGGGGCGAAGACCCCCAGCTCCTGTGGGTTCCTCTGCCGCACGAGCTGCAGATTCTCCTTGAGCTGTTTCCACGAGCCATCGGCCATGTGGAAGTCCCTCAGCATGGCCTCCACGTGCCCCTTCAGGGGCTTCAAGATGCACTTGTGCATGGCTTTTTCCAGCACCACATCTGCCAAAGAAAGTGCAGCTACTGTGACCATTGTCTGAAGGAAGAAGAAATGCAAGGTCTGCTTTCTCAGAATGGACACCCGGAACTCGGCATTGGTTATAGGGCAGACAAGTTATAACTCCACACCCGTCCACCAACAAAGCTTAGTAGTCCTACCACTCCCCACACTCCAACACGTTTCCTATAAAGCCAGGGAAAGTAGATCTTCCCTAATAAATTCTTACAGTTCCTTTTGCAGACATTCACTACAATGAAATATATTTGTTTTAACTACTTTTACACTCCTCCATGAACACAGGTAAATATTCTAGAATATATTCTCTTGACCCAGTCCCTCCACTGATCATCCAGTTGACAGGTTAGTAAATATGTTATTTTAAAGAAAAATGTGCTAATAGGGAAGATTCAAGGGGCGCTTGGGTGGCTCAGTTAGTTGAGCATCTGACTCTTGATTTTGGCTTAGGTCATGATCTCAGGGTCATGGGATTGAGCCCCACGTCTGGCTCTATGCCGAGCATGGAACCTGCTTAAGGTTCTCTCTCTCTCTCTTTCTCTCTCTCTCTCTTTCTACCCCTCTCCCCCACTCACTCTCTCTCTCTCTCAAATAAAAATAAAATAAAATAAAATAAAATCTTTTAAAAATAGGAAAGATTCAGGATTTCTCAAAATATTTCCTGAGGAAATAAATTTACCTAAATACACATGTAACCTTAGATTGAATTCTGCCCCCCCCAATTTTTTTTTCTGTAAAGAGCATTGGTGGGACACTGGATGAGATCTGAATAAAGTCTGCAGGCTACCTAATACTGTGAACACTCAATCTGTGTTAATTTTACTGTACTTTTGTAGCAAGAAGTCTCTGCATTTAGGAAACACACATCTCTGCATTTAGGAAACACACACTGAGCGTTCAGGGGTAAAGGGACACCATGTCTGCAACTAACTCTGAATGGTTTGGGGAAAAAAGGAGGATGTGTGTGTGTGCACATGTGTGTGTAAGCAAAGAGAAAGGAGGAGAATGAAGCATGTGACAAGGGGCTAACGTGCAGGGTATTAGGGTAAAGGGTAGACACAATTTCTTTGCATTATTTTTGCAACTTTTCTGTATGTCTGAAATGATTTCAAAAAAAATGTTAAAAATGCTGAAGTGTGTCTCTGGTCAGAGTTTGGAAATACTATTAAGTGTGGAAGGCATTATTTCCCCTCTTTCTTTGAGTGGTCGCCCAATGAAGTTGCTTTCTTGGCTGACAGTAAAATGACCATAAATCTGGAGATCCAGCCTTAAGATGAGTTATACAATAATAATCTCTCTGCTTTTGCAACATCAGCTTTCCAATCTCAGATGTTTGTACGCTCTCATCAAAGCCAGCAGGGTAGCCAGACCTCATCTCTGAGACTTTAAGGTGATTCCACTTTGGAAGCCCAATCTCCTTATGAAATTGGAAATAGTCATTTCTCTGGCCTTGCGGATTCCTGACACTGGTCAGATCACACTGCATCCAATTGTCACCTGTTATTAGAAACCTAGGCCAGATGCACAAACACCAAAAACAATTTTCCTGTAACCCAGAATTAGAGCTCATGCCGAAGTTAATGCCGACCCCATAGTGATCTGCTTCCCGAGCTCAGGTTTTCTGTTGTTGTTCCTCAATATCCTATCCAGGAGGCCTTTGTTTAAATGTAGAGCTTTATATAGGAATCAAGGTTGAAACAAAAGAGTTTATAAAGTAAGAAGAAAAACAGAAAAACATTTTCACTTCACATCTGGCACTGAAACAAATTACTTGGTCTTCATTGGTTCATACTGTGTGAATAAAATTGTGTGACTTTAGAGCATCTTTGACTTTACCCTAAATGTTCATTACACTGAAAAGCCAGTAATAGCAATTGACACTGAGCATTCAGTTGGGCTAGGCTCTAAGTGCTTTATTTTATTACTTCATCTAAGTCTTACAACAACTCTTATTTTTACATAATACTAACATAATTTTACAAATGAGGAAGCAGAGATTTGGAGGTGTCTAATGGCTTGCTTGAGGCTGCACAACTGTTTTCAACAATCACGCTGCTTTCCAAAGTAAATGGCCTCTTAATTCTAAAGTTCAAGGTGCTGTATAAACACTCACTAGTTTAATCCTCTCTGTCTAAAGGTTACACAAGCTCCATTCATGGTTATAAGTGACCACTACTTTGTTAGAATGAGGTCACCAAGGGGGACAGAAGTCCTGCCAATCATTAACTGGGACTGTCCACGAATATGGACAGCGGCATGAATCAGAACAGCCTCCAACTGGAAACCCTCCAAAGGCCTATCCCAATGGAATGGAGACCGGGATATATTCATACGGTGGAATCCAGAAAATGGAATTCAGACAATGGAAGATTTCATTCCATGAAAAAGAGCACACTGCTGCTCCAGACGCAACTGGATGAATCTCACAGGTACAGTGCTGTGTGAGAGAAGCCAGCCATAACACAGCATCTCCTCTAGGACTTCATTATCATAAAGTTCAAAAGCAGGCCCAATGCCTCTATGATGACAGAAGTCAGGATGGCAAGTACCCCTAGGAATAAATGAAGCTGTGCGGGGGCCTTCCTGGGGAGGTGGAGATGTCCTGTATCTGTCTCTGGGTGGGGGCTGCATGTATGAGCTCATATCCATCGAGCTGAGCACTTAAGATTTTCACAGTTTATGAATGTAAGTTACAATAAGTATGTTTAACTCAAACCAATGGAAAACAACTGGAGGCCAGCCTGAAATTTTCACCTTGAAGCCCAAGGGCAACTTCTAACTTCAGGGTGAGCCTGGCCATCTCTGAGCCAGAACATTAACACGAGTCATCTACAGAAGACAGAATGGAAGACAGAAGCCCTGTGTCTGCTGCTTCACTCTGACTGACAGCACCGATTCCAGAGAAGGCCGGAGATTGGACAGGGGACCATCACAAGACCGGCTCCTGCATCAGCTTGGGTTGAGTACTTTTGGCTTACCCACTGCTGCCTAAGGGGAAGTGAGAGTCTGGGAGGTTAAGGTGAAGTCCAGAGAAGGCACATGCCTTAGAAAGGACACTAGGAACATGAAGCCTTGGCAACCAGCCTAGCTTTATCTTTCTAAGCAACTTTGGCCAAGTCAGTTCACCTCTTCGTCATTTGCCTCCAACTTCTGAACTGCTATCTGAATCACCGCTCGTGGGAGGTGGCACCCTGAATGATGGCCGAAACAAAACAAAATAGTAATTGATGTTTTCTAGGAGATTCTAACAGTACCCAGAATCTAAAGAACATAGTTGTAACCTACAGTTAGTTGACAAAAATAAAAGATGAGGTCACATGGCCTCTTGGTTTACTTGGGTTCTAATATTCTGATTACTTATTTCTTTAAGAGGAAAGTAACACAAATAGAAGCTAATGTTTGAAATTTCAAATTGTGAAGTTACACGTGTGTAATTGTTAAAGTGTGCCGAGTCTCCTCTGTGCCATTCTTATTCTCGGGGGGCCTCTATGACCCTGGGGTAACGTTAACCCTGTCTGAGCCCCAAGAGCTGGTGACACCCTGTTCATGCAGATGCACAGGCGGCTTAGAAGTCAAATGACTCTCCCAGGATTGTGGGACGAGATGCAAGCCTGTCGCTGTTGCCAACAAGCCAGGTGGCACACAGGCCTCCCTCCATCGAGAACGCAAGATGAGTCTGATATTTTCTTTATGTGCTAACATATCTTCCTTTGACTGTTTAATTGGATTAAAGATTAGAACTGACATTGGCCAGGTGCTGGTGCATTCCAAGCGCTCTTACGCACTTTATATGGAGTCAAACACCCCTTTGGCTGAAATGAGAACAGCTATTTGTTTTAGCTTGGGTTTTCCCAGAAGCCAACCTTGAGACAAGGACTCAAGTATGAGTGGTTCCTCTGGGAGGTGAGCCCAGGAAGCACTGGCAGCAAAGAGGAATGAGATGGGAAGAAGGCAGCCAGTATTGTGTGCTTTATTAGTAATTGTAAGCCAATTATTACCGGGGGGCAGCTGGAGCTTCACCAGCTCAATTCTGCTGGAAGCCCAGGGAACAGTGTAGAAGAAGCCTCAGGGCTGTCCCACCAAAGTGAGGCAGCAGGGGTACTTATACATCTGTTCCTGGCTCCTGGAGAGCAGAGAGGGCATTATTTTCCCAGCCTTTCCAAATGCCCTGGACAAGGGCTCTGGTGGCATGAGAAAGTGTCAGGGAAAATGTCACAGGCACTGGGAGCTGGAAATCAGACAGGTGAGTGAGTGTCAGTGGGGCAGGCACAATGGTGTCTAGTTCATATTATGTAAGAAGAAACAGAGGCACAGAGATGTTAAGACACATGACCAAGTACACACAGCTCATCAGCAGCAGAGCTGGGACTTCAAACCCAACAGTCCAGCCTGAGCATGTACTCTGAACTACCACATGCTTTCTGCCTTTTGGCTGAGAAATTTATCCATCCTGTCTTAGCAGAGCTGGGATGTGACACCCCACAGCCACAAGAGAACTTTGCTAACCCTCTGTACAAACCACTCATAAAAAGCAGACCACCTGCTGTCCAAGTGCCTCTAGGTTACATGTGAAGTCCAAATGAGCCATTTTCTATTTTGTGACCTTGGGAGAAGAACATGACCTTTCTGGGCCTTAGCTTCCTCATCTGTAAAATGGGCTCACTCACACTTCCCAGTGGGAGTGTTATGAGCATCAGGCGAGATCCCACTTGGTGAGCACTTCATATGCACCTGTCAGTAAATGGGCAAGAATCTCTGGCTCCCTCTGTTCCTTTTGAGTGTGGGGTGTATGCCTTGGAAAACAGGGACACCAGGTTTAGGGATTCAGGCCCATTCGGTTTTGTTTTCTTCTGTGTTAACTGTGGTTTACTTGGTTTGAAATGGGAACTGAAAGTGCTTTGATAAATTAATTGCAAAGCTGATGCCTTCTTACCCTTCCTCAGACCCTCCCACCCACAGTTGCAAAGGGAGGAGATCTGAAGTCTGGCCCCTGGGTTTCCCTGCCCCAAAATGCTATTGTTTTTCACAGCCGCATTGTGTCCCCACCTAACTGCTCGAACTCACAGGTAAGCTGAGCACCTTGGGCAGCGGTGTGTCTTCCGAAGCAACAGGAAGTGAGAGGTGGAGAGCCCCCAGTCCCATTCTGGATGAAAAGCCACGAGGGATGAAGGGTGGGTTCTGTTCATTGCTGGCAGTTTTGGGTCTACTAATTGCAAAGACCTGTGTCACATGGCTGTCCCTGATCTGTGTCTGTCTACTCCAGGCCCCTGACATCCTAGCATGTCACTCTGGCCTGCAGGTTATGGACAGTGTCTGATGTAATTGGTTGGTACCTGGGCTCCGGAGATTGTTGAAGGGTTTGACTATTACCCTGCCTGGGGTGATTTTCCTAAAATGCTTTCCACCACCCGAAAGACTCAGCTTCTGTGGGAGCGCCTCTGCTTTGCCCTCCCTTCTTTGTTCCATGTTCTCACTGAAGGCAACACTATTGCAGCCCTCCGGGGCTCTGTGCCTCTCCACATGCTGTTCCCTGTGGCCAGTGGGCTCCTTGCCTTTCCCAACATGGATGGATTCCCATGCAGCCTTGCCTGTCCACTCTTCCCTGCACCCTGGGTCCTTGGAGTTCTCTGTTGTCTCTGCTGTGGCATAGAGCAAACTAGACCTTTCACCTGCAAGCACCAGACCTGGGGGTCAGGATGTGAGCCAGCTGCAGTCCCCAGCTAGAGGCCCACAGGTAGCATGTGCTCCAAGAGTAACTTTTGAATGGAATTGAAAACCCTTTGGGTGGCTACGTGAAAATTATGCTTCTTTTCTCCTTGCCCCTGCAGAATATAGGAAGTGTGACTCATCCCAGGTGTGGGGCAGCCAGCTCCATCCTTGCAGGAGTCACCTGTCACCCTGCACGGGTGTTCTGTAACCTGAGTTTGCTTTATGTATGGTGAGCGATGCATACTTCAGCCTGTAAACAGTAAATAATAATGGATGCTTTACCATTTACAGTAAGATCCCCCTCGGCCCAGCAGAGATGGCACCAAAATAAAGATGGGAAGCCCTGCGGTGGTGATTCACTTAGGTTTTTGTTCATTAAAAAAAAATCTTTTAATCTATATTTATTCTTGAGAGAGAGAGGGTGTGAACAGGGGAAGAGCATAGAAAGAGAGGGAGACACAGAATCGGAAGCAGGCTCCAGGCTGAGCTGTCAGCACAGGGCCCCATGTGGGGCTTGAACTCACGAACCGTGAGATCATGATCCCAGCTGAAGTCGGACACTCAACCGACTGAGCCCCCCAGGCACCTCTGACTTTTGTTCATTTTGATGTGCTTCAAGGAAAGGTATTTTGCAAAAATACAGGTAATAGTTTATGCATAGAATCTGTCTGACGGATTTGGGTACCTTCTAGTAAAGGGCCAGCAAAAACAAAAGCAGTGGAGAAGAGCTCAATCTTCCTTACTGAAAAGTTCTAAATAATTGATGTAGCTGCTCTGGCCTTGGAGAGGTGGAGCTGAATTCTGCCTTCATCCCTTGGGTGTGGACAGTGCTTAGTGTCCTGCTCCTGCAGAACAGAGTATGGAGGGGGGAAGGAGAAGGGCCTGCACTTAACTTTACAGAGCAGAAGTTGATCCAAGGTAAGTCTTACGGAGAGCAGGCACCTTCCGGTATGGTGACTTCACCACTGTGGTCTTCCTCTCTCCTCATAAAATGGCCCCAAAGGCAGTGTAGCCACCCTGGGTGGCGTGAAAAGCCCTCCAGATGAGTTGGTTCAATCCCACTTGTAGCCCCCCTTGACCTTGCTAAGCTTTTGTTTCTTCATCTCTAAAAATGAGGTTAATAAATGGGAACCCCAAGGCATTAAGGGGATTTAAGGGGATCCTATGCATAAAAGTGCTCCATAAACCCTCAAGAACCACACACTGGTGAGGGATTATGGGGACTTTCACTTGCTTCTATTAAAAACACAGTATGCATTTAACACATACTCATGGACTTGACAAAAGGAGGCAGGTATGAGTTCTGGTTTCTAAAAGAAGCCCCTAGGCTTGGACAGGGAGTGACAGCCTCCAAAGTGGACACCATCCTCTGAGAGGTAAGGTGGAGTGCGCTACTGCTCTGGCCTGCTCCCCGTGGACAGACTGTAAGCGAGGCTAGCCTGGGGGTGGGTCCCTGGGTGGTGAGAACTCTGTCTACACGGCAAGACTGCCAATCGGGGCACCCTGTTGGCAAGAGTAGAGTAGCAGAAGACACATCCAAGCCTCAAAGATTCTGATGCCTCCATTTCAATCAATGTAGTCTCTCCGGTGTCCCCTTGCTCATGCACTCGATTGCTTGTAAGATTCTTCTTTTGCCTGATGACGTTTTCTGCCTGGAGGTACTGATCTCTCGAGATGTAAGATTCTCGAGACATAGTCAGAAAACGCTCCAGCACAGACAGCTCCATGAACCTTACTTTGTGATGCCATCCCAGTTCCCACGTTGCTAACAGTGGGAACTGCTGAGCTATCAGTTCCGCTGCACAGAGTATCATGGAGTCGGGGACTCCTAACACAGAGCCTTAAATCCAGAGTTGTGACCCTTCTTTAAGTTGATATAATTTACCCAATTTTTGATGCCCTAAGGTAAAAAATGTACAACAAATGATGCCCCGTGGAAAGACGAGGTGCTTCCTGCTGTCTTACATTTAAACTAATTTTCAAAACTAATATAGGCATTTTTTTTACATGTTGCAAGAGATCAGTCTTTGTCCTTTCTACCCTTTTCTAACTGCATAAGGACATTCACTCCTTGCAGGTGATACGGTCACATGATCTAGATCAGAAGTCAGATTCAAGGTTCTATTCTAATCTCAACTTGGCACCAATATGCTGCTCTGGTCACATCTCTCAGAATGATTCTTCAACTGAAAAAAGAGCAGATGGCACACCTGGTGGCCCAGTCAGTTGAACCTCTGGCCCTTGATTTTGGTTCAGGTCATGATTCCAGGGTTGCAGGATTAAGCACAATATCTGGCCCCATGCTAAGTGGGGAGCCTGCTTAGGATTCTCTCTCTCATTCTCTGCCCCTCTCCCTCGCTTGCTCTCTTCCTCTCTAAAATAAAAGAATAAAAATAAAAATAAAAATTAAAATTAAAAAATTAAAAAGAGCAGATAATAACTCAAGGGCATAAACCAAACTGTGAACTAAAAATTAAAAAACAAGGGGCACCTGGGTGGTTCAGTCAGTTGAGCGTCTGACTTTGGCTCAGGTCATGATCTTGTAATTTGTGGGTTTGAGCCCTGCATTGAGCTCTGTGCTGACAGCTCAGAGCCTGGAGCCTGCTTTGGATTCTGTGTCTCCCTCTCTCTCTGCCCCTCCCCTGCTCCTGCTCTGTCTCTCTCTCAAAAATAAGTAAAGATTAAAAATTTTTGAAAAAATCACATGATTACGAATTGAGTTTAAAGATACTATCTCTTCAAACAATTAAAATGCTCTTCAGGGAAAATATCTCTTTTACTACATGGCAATCAAATAAAGAAGAACCACTATTGT
>NC_043711.1:62952314-62997725 GCF_006229205.1 Suricata suricatta
TGTCTCCCTCTCTCTCTGCCCCTCCCCTGCTCCTGCTCTGTCTCTCTCTCAAAAATAAGTAAAGATTAAAAATTTTTGAAAAAATCACATGATTACGAATTGAGTTTAAAGATACTATCTCTTCAAACAATTAAAATGCTCTTCAGGGAAAATATCTCTTTTACTACATGGCAATCAAATAAAGAAGAACCACTATTGTCTTGTTTTGTTGCTATTGCCTTCTAGGACTACAAACACCTGCCTTTGTTGTTGTTGTTGAATGAAATAACAAATCTGGGATGACTGAAATTTTTGGAGTCGGACAAATTTTGTTTTTCTTGACAGAAAACTTGAAAACAGGGCTTTCCCAAGATTAAGGTCAAATCAGATATAAAAGTTCTTTTGCTGAATAAAATCAAAACACTAACCACAAAAATGCAATAAGTTCTGCGAAGTGGAGATTTCATGATCAGAAATTCTGAAGTAGTCTGTCCCATGGTTGAAAGCGACTGAAGCAAGAGTGGTATGACGTGTGAGCTCACCAATGAGGAACACATGTTGGAGTAATGAGTAATGTCACACCCTGTCTACACTTGACAGCCTACACCAGTAATGAGTATACCTCACTGTCGATGAAGTTACTGATCCCAGGGCTTTCCAGAAAGACCTGAAACTATGTGCACTTTTTGTTAAAGGATCTGTTTGTCCTTTCAAGTCCCTCTTTGTGGGGGTGGGGGAGTGAGGGTGGGTGGAGTGCTATCCAGAAGGGAAACGATATGTGGCCCTGGAATGAACAGAGACCTGACTCACCTGGGACCCCACCACGTCTTACCCTCATTGGCTTCATTCTCCAACCAGGAGAGTGAAATTGATGTCAATCAACTAATATTCATCCAAGAACCTCTAAATGGCAGGGCTTTTGGGTGGTAATGCTTTAAAGAGTAGTCTAAACATAATGCAACTTCTCCATAATAGGACTCAACCATTTAGAATGGCAGGTTTTGTGTGGTTTCTTTTGAGACTGACTTACTCATCATTTTATGCTCACCTAGAAAATGCTGACCTAAAGGGCCAGGACAAGAATCTATGGATAAAGTGGCACTGGGTGAGAGCTATTTAGTGTCTTCCTTGGCTTTTTGCTAGACAACTGAAGAATGTCTCTCTGAAGAAGGCAGATTAGCACCATCTTCATATACTATGTGTATATAGGCATGCATTCATATGGTCATTTTTCACATATGAATGACAGCTCTAATTCTACATGAGTTAAGCCAGTGAATGCCTCCTCTAGCTTCCTTGATTCTGCGATGGTCATTCTGTAAATGTAGGATTTAAATGTAAATTCTCACCTCCTAGTTCAGAGCTACCACCTTTGGGAGTTGTGGGAAAGGAGGACGGGGCCAGGCCGCATTCTTGAAAAGCCTCAGGAGTGTTGAGTAGACACCTGTTCAGAACAAACTCGAGGCTTGGTATTCCAGAGATGGCATTCAAAGTGAATCCATTTGGAGTGAATACATTAAAAGTGAATTACTTCCACCCAGAAAGTGAGATATGGTGGGAATAAGCAAACAATGGAGGAAAGATCTGGGTTAAATCCAAGCTCCCCTACTTACCAGCAGTCACTACAAGTCACTTTTTACATCTTGGCCTCTGTCCTTGAATTTGCAAAACATGAACACTTTCTACATAAATGTACCAACCTTGATTTGGTTACAAGACTCAAAGGAGTGCCTGTATTAACAAGCCTATAGTAAACTAGAGAGCACTTCATTTATGACTATGGACAACAGACAATTAGACTAAGTCCACTTTTTTGTCAGAGTCCTAATCTAGTGACTACACATCTAAAGGGATCCGTTTTCTGGTCATTGGGGTCCCCTCTTTCCCTGCATTTGAACTAATGTTGAGTTTCTCAGGTTAACCTCTGCTCTGGTTCACCTTCCTCTTAATTTCAAAACCCGAACGACACATTTATTGTACTTCCAAAACTGAATGATGCTTTCACTGGGGAAGCAACACGGGATGAAGTGCCTGCTTTAAAGCAAAAGCTTAAAAAAAACAAAACAAACAAGCTAATAAAAAAAAGTGGGGCAATGCTTAGTTGGCCACACCCACACCTCCAAACAAAATTTTAGTCTGAGCTGCCTCAACAGAGGACTAGCCTACTCTTATAAATGCTGCACCAGCTGGTCACTAGCTGGTGTGGCCCCTGCGACAAAGGGCTGCACCTGGAAAAGTCCTGCATTCTCCACTCCACAGGGATGCCGGCGCCTGCTTCACCAGGGCCAGGCTAGGATGTGCTTACATCACGTGGACAGAATCCTGGCTCCTAGGAGAGGCTCCACAGACGTCAACAACCCTTCTTGTCATGACTTTGGATTTTAAATGAAAAGCTGCATCCTTCCAGAGCAGCAAAGTGTATGTTTGTTTTTGGAGAAAATGAGCCCTTGTGCTCTGGGAGCAAATATCATATCCGAACTTCACTTCAAAAGAAGCCACTGGGGACCAGCACTTTGGTTGGTGCTTATATCTCAGCAGGGAAGGAAGGAAAGGATGGCCCTTGTTCCCTGGGGAGCCTTGTCTCTGTGGGCTGGTTGGCGCTGGGGTCACATAACTTAGGGCTGACATCAGTGCCTGCCTGCCCCTCCCCAGCTGGACACCCCCAGAGGAAGCTTTTCCCGGATGTTCAGAATGCCCGTTAATATCGCATTTGAACTGGTCTTCCCTGAGAGGTGGGCTCTGGTGGGACAGGGGACAGGATGGCCTGGGTGGCCGTTCTGCCTTAAGCTAGAAACCTTTTTCAGTTCCAGGCACACCACAAGGGCACATTCCTTCCAGCCTCTCTCCTCAGCAACACCCAGCTCTAACCCCGCCCCATCAACCAGGCTCAAACCTCGAGAAAACAAACAAGGCTTTGATTCCTTTGTGAGAAAATCAAAGAGCTGCTGAAACTCACTTAAAGGAGAAAGAGACAGAGACAGAGACGGAGAGTCCACTCTCTACCACATAGCATTTACTACTTTCAACAAACAGACCCAATCAGAAAGAAGAAATCTGGGTTTAGCTTTATGAACTGCTTTGAAATATTTGTTAGCTCTTTCGGCTGTGGCTGCCCAGTGAATGAGGTCTCTGAAATTAGCCTTTTAGAGAGAATCTTCTGAAATTTAAAAAAAAAAAAAAATCTTGCAACACTCTTACCCTGGAAAAAAAGATGCCTTGCCAAATTCAAATTTTTCTTTGCCAAAGTAACTATTAACTATTCAGTCCTTCAATGAGGTTATAAAGAAAATATTTCCCCTTGACTTCAGAGAAAACACCTTTCATGTGAACCCCTAAATATGTTACTTATTTGAAAGGTACACAAACTTGCCTTTTCTTTTCTTTTTTTCTTTTTTTCAAGTTACTCTCAAACCGTGCCACTTAAGGAATTCTGTGGCATCAGAAGCCAGCTGGGCGGTTACCCTTCTGGGAGAAGGGTGACAGGGTAGTGGTCCCAGGGGGCTTCTGAATGTGGCTCCTGTGGTGCTAACTGAGCTCTCACTTGTCCCACAGGTGTGTTCACTGTGGAAACTCCTCCAGCCACACACCCGCGATGTCTGCACTCTTCCGAACGTACACTCTACCTCAGTGAAAAGTGTACTTCCCAAACAAAGCAGAGGAAAACACTCTCGCAGAAGACAGTACACATACCTTTCCATGCACGCACTGCCTGCAGGGACACGCTTGCAGGAAGCACTCCACAGCTGTGTCACACACACAGCACAAGATCAGGTGGGATATCAGACCCTCCAAAGGCAATTCTACCCCTGAGCAGAACCACTATTCGTTCCCATCAGGGGCTCCCTGAGCTCTTCCTGCTGGCAGGTAGCAGACAGGTGAGGCAGGTATGAGGTGAGCCTTGCTTCAGAAGCTCCTGTCCCATTCAGCTGGGTGGAGGAATGGAGTGTGTTGTTGTTTTGAACTCCAGAGAAAACTTCATCCAAGATCACTGCCACAGGACACACTGTCCTATGAGGTTACAGTAGGTTTTATGTTTAAAAAGAAAAAAAAGGCAAAGTGGGGACTTACCGATTTGGTCTTCGGGGATCAGTGACTCGATGGGGGGGTCCAGCTCTGAGCTCTGAGCCAAATAGTTCTTCACCTGGGTCATGAACTGCCGGATGGTCTGCAGCATGTCCGTGCTGGACACGTGGCACTCCTTGTTCTCCTGCAGAAAGCTCACGTAGTCCTGCACCAGGCAGCCGAAATAGGTGCACTTGTCCCGGGACAGCTCGGCGATCCTCCTGACCATGCGCTTCTCAGGGGTCATGAAGGAGCTGAACACCCCGCTCATCTTGCGCAGCTGGGACTTGACTAGCTTGGGCAGCACGAAGGAGCTGTTACTCTTCTTTTTGGACTTGATGGGGGGGGCCATGGTCTCCTGGTCGCTCTCCTCTTCGCAGTCCTCCAGGCTGCTGTTGGTGTCCGCCTCGTAGCCAAACAGGGGCATGCTGCGGTCGAACTCCAGCGAGTCGGAGGAGGAAGTGGAAATGCTCATGTCGCTCAGCCTCTGTCTGCCTCCATGCCACGGGGGCCGTGATTCAGGGCCGGCGGCCCTTGTGCAATTCCCCGGAGGCTCCGCAGGCGGGGCCCCACCTGGCCCGCCAGCTGTGCCCGGCCCGGGCTCCTCGGGCTCCCGCTCCTGGCCAGGACGGGGCCGGCAGCCGGTCAAGGTCTTTGCGCTGCCTTCCGCCTCGAGAAAAGAAGCCTGCTTCTTCAGCCGGGGTGGAGGGATGGGGGTTGGTTTCGTTCCAAGCAGAGCTACGTTCCCATGTTTGTTATGGTTGACTGTTTCTGGCATGCTCGCCTGGGTTTCAGTCCTGGACAGCTGAGGGCTTGTGTGGAGACTATTAATAGCGGGTGGCGGGGGCCTGGGTGGGGGGGACCGAGGCCTCTCGGTGCCATTCGCGTTGGGAGTCCTTGTGCAGGGCCGTTTCAGGCCTCCACTGAGGTCCTGGCTGTGCACTTTCAAGAAAAGGGGATTAATAAAACACAGGGCTCCGTTGGTCTGGCTGCACTCCAGCTCCGAAGGCGTCCTGGTTTTTATAGAATGCACTCCATTTATAAGGCAGAGCTGACGAGAGGCAGGACAAACACCGTCTGAGGAGAGAGGCCTATGGGGAGGTGGAGGGTTTGGGGGTTTGTTGTCAGCTGGAGAGCTCCAAAAATCTGAAAGTCATTATCAGTGAACACAAGAATGTAAATACAGTACTCTTGGGCCATTCCTTCACAAATTAAAAAAAGCACACTTGCATGACAACACACGTCTTTCAAGGGGGAGGCGCCACACTTGGGTGTTGTTTTTTTCTTTTTCTTTTTTGCTTTGACTGCATTCCCTTTACTGGAAGGGGTGGAAATGCTGCCAGGCCCAGCTGTGGGCTCACAGGAAGGCGCCAGGGGCTTTTCACCTTAAAGCCCTTGAGAAATGGCTTGGCCAACATACAAAGCCAGCCCAGCCTTTGCACAGGTGAGGAAAGAAAGAATTGGAATTGTTACAGTCTAAGCCTGGAAAAGACCATGGGGCTTCCGGACTCCCTTAACAAAAATGGAGTCTACTCGCAAGGCAAGCACCCTTCCTAATCCACTTCTCCTGGAGGTGCCCTTTGCAAACCTGGCAGTTCCCCTTTAATGGGCAGGACCAGCAGCTGGGCCTGGGGGATGTTACACAATCTGCTTAGGGTTTTACGCATTCAGCATTAAAACCCCAAACGGAGGAAAAATACACTCATGGAACCCATCAGCAGAATAAAAAGGACAGCAGACCGATGCAAATGCTAAGTGCAAGTTCAACCGTTTATCTTCGTGGTTAGCTGCTCTTACTCTGCAAATCCTAGCCCTCCTCACTCTGGCTTACGCATCCAACCCTCTGGCACAGCGCACATTGCTTACTGCCGCTGTCTGTACGGCCCATGTCACCTGCACATGAGGCTGGATTTGCCACACAAATCCAGGGAGGTAGCAGAGGTGATAAATATTATCTGTTGTAATTTCCATTTGAAACAGGTTTATCCTCTCTCTATAGCTCTGCCTTATGGTGTTTTTTTCCCCCCTATGGGCTCAGAATGGCTGATCATGGTGGACGGCGGGGAGCCTGACTTTGGGAGCCCTTGCCCTGCCTCTCAGTGTTATAAACATGCTTGATACTGTTGCCCCGTCACCTGCTGTCTCTCACCCTTCCTCTCCTCTCTAGCTTTGTGCCGTCCAATGCAAAAGCCAGCTGTCACCTGTGACTAGTGAGCCAGCACGACAGAGGGCTTCCATCTTAAATCACGTCAATCCATTTAAGTTTAAAAACAGACATGTAATTCAATCACTGGAAAACTGTTCTGTCGTTTTGGAACTTGGGTATGTGAATGCAGTTTCTCAAGTATAAATTTAATGAGCTCTAAATACAAATCACATGTTTCTGATGAAAATTTAATGTCCCCAAAGAGTTAAGAATAAAACACACTCTGGATTTAAACATTTACTATTGAAAAAAGGAATGTAAAATATCTCATTAATACTTTCAAAAAATATTGATTCTATGCTGAAGTAACATTTCATATATACTACATTAACTAAAATAAATTTCACCTGTATCTTTTTCATTGTCTTCAACAGAGCTACTAAAAAATTTAAAATTACTCACTGGTTTGCCTTATATGCACTTCCATTGCCCAGTTTAGGTCTTGGTGGAATGGTTCCCGCCAACTTTGGGTCCTTCTTAGGCTTTTATTGATACCAATACCAGACTTTATAAGGCTTAGCACACATTTAGCTCCCATGTATGTTTTTCTTCTACATGGACTATAAACCTGGGTGGTGAGGGAGGGCAGGGACAGACACTATTAACCTTTGACCCCTTGGTGTGGAGCCTAGTGCCTGCCACACAAGCAGATCCTCCAGAAACATTTGCTGGAAGAATGAATGAGTGAGGCACAGAGCTCTAAAAAGTGTTGTCTCTTCCCAAAATGAATAATGCATACATTGGCAATTGCGAATTGAGTATATATTAATTAGACATCATTTGCTTCTGTTCAGTGGCCACTGGAACAAGGTGTTTTTACATTTAGCTGTGTGGGACCCTGACCAGTATACTTCAGTCCTTCACGCCTGGCACAAAGCATGCACTGCACACTGACCACAGAACCAGGAGTTAGCCAGATGGAGGTCACCAGCGAAAACTGACACCTGGCACACGTCTTCAAGGAGCTTACAATCTGGTTGGTTATATTAACTGAAATTCGGGAAAAGTTTTAAACTCTCTCCATAACGTGTGTGAAACACCATTGCCAGAGATGGCGTAACTTTTCAGACGGGACACTTACCCTACCCTGGTATTTTTACCAGGATTCTGTTTCCCAATCCAACTACCTAATTGCCCATCAGACAGGCCTCAGACACATGTAGCAATTCTTTCGAAAGAATCTAAGTTTGAGAGGAGAATCTGAATCTCCTTCCAGGCTTCTCATAGGCCCTAGGAGTCCTGGGAGTTGCACTTCAGAATCTCAAATTTCCATTCAAATACTATGGCTTGGTTGTCAATCTTTTAGAAGACCGAAGCCCTAAAATCTTAAGAGAACTTCCCCTTCCAATCCAGTGGAAGAAAAAAAATTTTTTTTTGGCAAAAGTTAAACCCACACAAATTCCTCAGGGCAATGTGACGAGGAAGTGAAATTGGGTGAACTGTACATCCTGATCCATCATCAACCATTGTCCAGAAGCATGGTGCTGCATTCAGGGGCGTTGGCAAAGGGGCAGGAGGGGGAAGCAGGTGTCCAGCTGGCCAGGGCAAGGATGCATGGCAGGATAAGGGACATGGCCCAGAACACCAGGACAAAATTGAACAACAAGAGGGGAAGTGAGACAGATGTTACTCTAGATGTCTGCATGGTCAAATTCCTCAAAGCACAGAAGTGCCGTCAAGGCCCATGTCTCTGGAACAAAACTCATGCATGTGAGGTATACTGTGCCATTTCCCTTTCTGTCAAGCACAGCTTTTCCCCAGCAAGATGACCCATTACAGAAGTTTATGTTCCATTAGGAGCTGGACATTTAGAGTAGCTGAAACTCATTGTTGTGTTTGCTGGGGAGGTGTGAAGTTACCCAGGAGAATGAAGAATTTGCTTCTGAGAGTCAGCAAAATGTCTGACAGAAAAAAGAATCTCTGCAGGTGTGATGCAAGGCCAGGTTTTGCCATGGAGCTAGGGATTATTTTTCAACAATGTAACATTAGCCAGCCTAACATTGACTCAGTTCCACAGATTCCTTTCAAGAGAGACCTGGTCAGAGGCACCCACTTACTTAGTCCCAGTTGGGCTAGTTCTTCAAGTTGAGCCTCCGTCTTGGCTGTTGAAATGGCGTAAGGCAACTTCAAGGTGAATGGCAAAACGTCTCTGGTTTTTCAAAAAGAGAATATTTATAATTACATGTCTGCTTTCTATCCCAACATTTCCATCCTAGAGATGTTTTAGCTTAAACTGAAATGTCCTAAGTAGATCCTACATCATACCTAACCAGAATTTGTTCTTTACTGGTGAAAGGACTGCAAGGTTACTGTCCTTTCCTGTAGGAACACAGTTAGGACAGGCTGTGAGACAAGACATCTGTAGTGAGGACAAAATTGCCTTCCTGGGTAGCTGACATGTATTGAGCTATTTAGTGTTAATATCAGAATTGTGACACTGGTGGGTCTTACATATATACATGTAAAACATTGTATGCTAATTGGCTACATGTTCTGCAAACTGGGCCCCAATTCATCGGGCAGAAACGTGTAATCCTAAACCACGATTTATTATTCCACGTCCTTACTCAGGGCCGGTTCTCAACCACCATCTGTTGACTTTACTTTGACACCTTCCAGCAAGAGCTCATGCATCTGGCTTTGTGTGCTGAAGGCAAAACTTCCTCTTGTGTTTGAAGGTAGTGCTTCCCTGTGCACGTGAATCCCTGGGAGTCTTGTTTTACTGCACACTCTGATTTAAGAGGTCTGGGTGAGGCCAGAGATTCACAGTTTCTGCCATGCTCCTGGGCAATGTTGCTGCTGTCGCCCCACACCATGCGTTGAGTAAGACTAAAGGACTTTGTAGAACAACCCTGCCCTCCAGCAGCATGGCACCATGTGTAGACCAGCAATTACATGCCTTCAACATCACAGACTAATAGGCCCAACAGGAAGGAGCTGAAAGAACTTTCCAGGCAGAGAGAGCAGCAAGTGCAAAGGCCCTGGGGTGGGAGAGGGTCTGGCATGCATGAAGAACAGCAAGGAGGCCATGATGCCTGGGGTGGAGTAAGTGAGAGACAAAACCTGGAGCTTCTGCCCGTATTTCGTCTACTCAAGATGTTGTGAACATCTCCACTGAAGAGAATAGCCATCCCAAACAACTAGTGGTTTACAATAAGATTAGGCAACATTCTAAACTGAAACAGATTAGATCTGGATGACTTGAGAATTTTGGAAACCCCTGAAGCTGTTGACAATGAATAACAAATTAGTTAAGATCATGAAAAGAGCAAAATATGAATAAAATGTAATCTGTGGCATGGGCTGTAATATACTGCTCACATAAATACTAGTGGTTGGCAGTCAGGAGGTTGCTTTTTCCTGAGGTGTCAAGGATGTGTCACCCCTTGTTTCCAGGGACCCTATCATCTATCTCCAAATGTTGTGAGTACCTCCTTCTACTTGTCCACTTGTGTCTGCTGTGGACGAAGCAGGTGGAGCCTCAGGAGATGGCAGTGTTTCTTATAGCTGCTGCCTGACCCAGGAGAGGTGATGACTCAGATTATAATCTTCAATGAAGATTAATGGGAAGCAGAACTTTGTAACACCAAAGCATCATATAAATATATGTTTCTACGGCTATACAAACTTATTAAAATCTTCTTTCTTTAGACAATTTGGGGAAAGACACATATGACAAAACCAACCTATGTTTATTTTATTTTAAGCGTTTCACCTTGCCCAATCCAGTACCTGGAGCCTCAATATCACATGGCTAGTTTTGGTTTTTCTTAATGGCATCTATGACAGGAAACCATACCTGTCATTGACTAATGGGTAGTTTTAGGCTTTGATCTACTGGAAAATTAGAGCCCTCTTCCACTGTACCAGCTAAGAGTATAACATAGCATCTTCCCTCCTCCCCACTCTCCCACAGGGTCACTTCCCTCTCATTAAAGAAAGAAACCCTAATTCTAAAACAAGTATAACCAAAAAAAAAATAAAGCCATCTTAGGTACAAATGTTTCACTCAAGAGTTTTCGTCCACACATAACCTACTTTTGGCCTTTGCTCTATATGTCATATTTCTAAAGGCAGAAGACTAACTTTATGGAGGGCCTACAGTGCACCAAGCACTGTAACTCATGTGGGACTTAAACAGGTCCTTGGAAGAAGTTCTGATGTCCCCCATCTCATGGATCAGAAGCACAGGATAGCACAGAAGGGGAGGTCCCTGTACCCACTCACAGAGCTGATGTGGAATTAAGGAACTTGTGTGCATTGGATCCCAAGGTCTGTAGAGCTGTGCTGTACAGGGGCAAAATATGGGCTCTGTCATTGAGGCAGGCCTGGGTTCAAATCTGCCACATATTGATTGAATGATTGTAGACAAGTATCTCACTCTCTGAGCCATGGTGTCCTCATGATCCTAATTTCAGGGTTGCCATGAGGATTAGAAATAATTTATACATGGTGCCTAGCCCAGATATAGAAAGCCCCTGAAATTATAATTGTACTTAATAAGTGATAATGAAAATTATTATTTCCTCTAGCCCCTTGCTACTCAAAGTGCAGTTGTAGGACCAGCAGCATTGGTCTCATGACCTGGGAGATGGTTGGAAACACAGACCTTCAGGTGCTGCCCCAGATCCCCCGAATCAGAGTCCGCATTCTAACAAGATTCCAGGTGATTCCAGTGTGCAAAGAAGTTTGCAAGGCAGTGCTCTCCATGACACTGACTATGCCAAACTGACAGGGAGCTACAGGCATTGGTGGCCAAGGTTTGCATCTCATTTATATCCTCAACTCTACTCTTCAGTGTATCCTTCTGATGAGGCAAACCCCCTGTCGATTGATTCATAAATTCTTTAGTCTGGTGTGCTTGTCCAGATGTATTCTGGGTGAACACCAGGGCTGACAATCCAACCACTTTCTCTGTGTGAATATATTTATGTACTAATAACCAACTAGAACATTTCAAAAACATTTGGGTAAGACTAGGTCAAATCAATTACTGATTACTAAGAACACTGACTTAGGTAAACTGAGTAGCATAGAGCACTAAAGGAGAAACAAAAACATCAAGAACCTTTGCATTTTGAGGGAAAAAATAGAGAAATGAATCTCAGGTCACCCCGATCATAAAATGTCAACGCTGGGATTATTCCGTAAGCACCTTATAGTGGTATCGTGCTTTGTAGTTTACAGAAGATTTTCATATGTTTTATCTCCTTCAACCACCAAAGAGCCCTGGACAGTAGGTACTCCAATCTATTATGAACACTGAGAGGAGAGATGGTATCTTTTGTGTGATGCTGCCAAATACTGTTCTATAAGTGTAACAATCTTTCATAACAACAGGACAATCAATGAGCCAACTATGAAAAGTAAGCATTGGCCAGCTTCACCCCTGACCAACATGTTAGTGTTGAAATTCACTTTCGGGAACTAGTTGGCCTCAAACCAGTCAGGTGTGGATTCTGGGGAAGGTAGGTACAACTGCACTGTCCTCTTCTTCTCTCTGGGCAGCAGATATTCATCCTCACACAGGCCAAGGGCTGTTGGTGGTGTCCCCTCACAGAGATCTGTCCAATTCTAGACAAAGCCCCTTGGTTTCTTCCTCCTGGTAGTCAGACGTCTGAAAATGTCTCCCCACCTCAGGCCATTAATTGTGTAGTGTTGCCAACCTGGTGACGTCTAGTGGTCAGTAGCTCAGTGCCTGCCCCTGGGAGGGTCTAGTCCAACAGGTACAAGAAATGTCTAACTTGAGAAATAACTTGACTCTTAAACTAACATAAAGGAAATGAACCCCAAATAAGCCTCTCAGGCTTAGAGCGTGATGGCTGTGAGACATGATCTTTGGAAACAACCCAGTAGCATGCGCCTATCCATGCTCTACTGGCTGCAACAGACATACAGTGAAGCCACGGAGGCCAACTGAGCTCCACTGCCTACATGAAGGCAATGTCAGTCTCTGTAGATGAAGAGTATGGATTCTTAATCACCAAAGGAATACTCAATTTGAGGGCACCTGCGTGGCTCAGATGGTTAAGTGTCTGACTCCTGATTTCAGTTCAGGTCATGATCTCATGGTGCATGAGTTAGAGCCCTGCATCGAGCCCTGCATCAGGCTCTGTGCTGACCACAAGGAGCCTGCTTAGAATTCTCTCTCTCCCCTTCTCTCTGCCCCTCCCCCGCTCATGCATGCATGCATACACTCTCTCTCAGAATAAATAAATAAACATTAAAAAAAAAAAGAATAGTCAATTTGAAAAACCATTATGGCTTAGGAAGAAAAAAAGAAGAAGCCTTCAACAACTCACACCCTCCCCACACTTATTAACATGGGGATTTTAGGCTTAACCACTTGCTTTAGTTATGAAAAGGACACGAACACCAAGTGGGCCTGTAGGACAGCGATGGAAGGTTTATGGGTTGGTTTAAGGAGCCTGTATTTCTAGAATGAACTGCATCCTTGAGGGTTTTCAGAAACAGTATCAGGGACCTGTATTTATTTATTTATTTATTTTTTGAGGAGAGAGAGAGAGAGAGAGGGTACAAGTGAGTGAGGGACACAGAGAGAGAATCCCATGAGGGGCAGAGGGAGAGGGAGAGGGAGAGGGAGAGACAGAGAGAGAGAGAGAGAGAGAGAGACTGAGAGAAGAAGGGCTCACCCGATGTGGACTGGAACTTACGAATTGTGAGCTCATGATCTGAGCCAAAGATGCTTGAGCCACCCAGGTGCCCCACATTATCAGGGACCAGGTTTGCAGCATGGGTCCCTTTCTGTGTGTGCATGTATGTATATGTATGTGAATGTGTGTTTGTTTCCCCTGCTTTCTGGGTTGAGGTCAAAGGAGCCATGGGACAGCTTGAAGACACAGGCATATTAATTTGGAGAGGCCAGCATAGTATTTTGATCAGTAGCCAATCCTTCCAGGGACATCTAGTCAGCGGCAAGCCTCCCAGACCCCTCAGCCCTGCTTTAATCTAGAAACCCCAGGGCTGTTTATATTTCACACACCAAGCATGCATTTGAACTCTCAAGAGGAAAACAGGCCTTACCTGCTGATGCAGTAGAAAGCAATGAGCCGGAATAAGTCTGCAAAACTGATTCCTGAGCCTTCAAGGGAAAAGGCTGGAAAAGAGAGAGTTTGGAAATGAGCTGAGTGTCCCAGAGCACTGTTCTGGGACAGGAAAGGCCTCTGGTGTTGTGTGCTGCGTGCATAGGACCATCTCTGAGCTCTCAAACCAACTACCGTGTGGCTTATCAGATCCAGCTGTGAGGAGGATGTGTATCAGCCAGAAACAGGCCAGTAAAGAGTCCATGGCCTAGAAGCTCAGCCCCTGACTCATTTGGAGCACGTGCTCCAGTGCTCGGTAAACAGACCAGCACAACCTCAAACTGTACAACTATCTTTTTTCTTTTTAGAATTCAAACACAAATCTGGCCAGGGGGCAAGGGGCCGGTGAAGCTGGAGGGAGAGGCCGTAGGCACACAACGGGGGCTTGGATGTTACAGGGCTTGGGAAACACCCAAGCCCCCACCACCCTTGGCATTCCTAGGTTGGCCCTCCTGGGTCACATTCCTCTTTGCCAAAACAGGCCACCTCCGGTTAAGACACAGGGCAGGTTGGAGGAAAACAGATGGTTCCAGTAAATTAGCTTTTTAATTCAGTGTGAAAGGTTCAAAAACTCACTTACTTAGAATGCCCCCACCCACAACCACCGTCCCCACCATGGGCACAAACCTCCCAGCAAAGATATTCTGGCAAGACGGTGTGCCATTCTGTACATCTTCCAAATGGCAGACGGTAATGGATAACTTTAAATACTTGTGTATTCGCCAACCACTCCTCATGCCAGGCCAACTAAAATGCTATTCAGGCAGTCCTTCAAAAACATTCCAAACATCCTTCGCCTTCTGAAGATTTCCTCATTTCCTCAATCAGATGAGTTTTTCTCTCAGTTTCACACATCATGCCCTCATTTATGTTGCTTGCTATTTGCTTATGTTGTATTATTTTGATTACTTAGTATTTCAATAGCACTCCCAAAACACACCTATGCCTCTACACACATTACCATGAAAGACAGACAGAAACAGAAACATACACACATGCACACCACAATTTAGTGATTTAAGTAGGAAGAAACCGATTTGGGGTAGGTTAACTTCTCTGAGGCTTGGTTTTCTCATCTGTACCATGGACAATAATAGTACTTTCCCTGCCTCCCGGAAGGGTAGGAGTGGAAAGGGAAATTTTTAAAAAATGGAGTAATTCATGTGAAATTTGAGCTGATATTTATTATTAGACCATACTGTCCAGACGTTATGACAAAATGTCTATGTTTCCAAAGCAAGTCCTTCCTTTCTCAATCTACCTCTGTTCATAGAGGAGCAAGGCCCTGGCCGGGAAGGGAACATCATGGTGATACCAAGACCTGTCCTAACTAGTAACAGACAGGTTAATGCTTTGCTCAGACTGGCTCTTTCAACCACTCTAAGTCCCCCAGGTAGGAATTGGAAATTGAACCGAGTCTTGACACAATAGGGAAGAAAAATCTTCAGCAGGGAGGAATCTAAGATGAACATACAAAAAGCTGGAGAGTACAAACACTAACTGTACTAACTGTAGGGGGGCAAAGAAGGGGGTTCCAGACTAACTTATCATGCTTGCCTTTGGATATTAGAAGGGATTTAAAAACCAGGTAGATCTAGGGTGCGTGATGGCTCAGTTGGTTAAGAGTCTGACTCTTGGTTTCGGCTCAGGTTATGATCTCACTCACAGTTCATGAGTTCAAGCCCTGTATTGGGATCTGCACTGACGGTATGGAGCCTGCTTGGGATTCTCTCTCTCTCTCAAAATAAATAAACTTAAAAAAACAATTAAAGGAGCACCTGGGTGGGCTTAGTCAGTTAAGTGTCTGACTTTGGCTCAGGTCATGATCTCACGGTTCGTGGGCTCAAGCCACGTGTCGGGCTCTGTGCTGACAGCTGAGAGCCTGCAGCCTGCTTCAGATTCTGTGTCTCCCTCTCTCTGCTCCTCCCCCAGTCACACTCTGTCTCTATCTCAAAAATAAATAAATAAATAAATAAATAAATAAATAAAATAAACAAGCATAAAGAAAAACCCCAGATCTATCATTTCCTGGCAAGCTGACTTTCAAGAGCCATCTCAGCATGCCCTTTCTTCACTTAATATTTAATCCATTGTATTTAAAATGGAGGGTTTGAAATCTATCTTGTGATTACCTCCTAATTCAAATAAACTGGTATGATCTGTGCACCAGGGTCACTGACCACTCGTGGAAGTCTTCCCTGGCCTCAGTGACCTTGTGAAACCTGGAGGAAAGACACCACCAGGCCCAGGTTTACAGCTGAACCTGAGGCAAACAACCAAGAGACTGGCAGGTTTCACTTCTGCTGGAAATGTGTCCTCTACACGTCATTAAGGCCATTTGGCTCAGTGAAACAATGAACTCCAGGTTGAGTATAATCCCTTATTTGCCCTTAAAATGACTTCAATACCTTTGGTTTTTCAAATGCAGGGTCTGAGACTTGCTTAGGTGGAAATCAAGAAGTAAGCAAAAATCCTAGTCTCAGTCTTACTATTGAGAGAGTCAATAGGCTTCTGAACTTACATCTCCTGGCCATCACTCCTCGGCTTGCTAAGGCGTGATTGCTGTGATTTCAATGAAGCCTTCCTCTCTGGGGCATACATTCACTATGGATCCTTCCTTGGAACTGGCAGTAGTACATCAGCGCTGTGTGTTCCCTTTTATATTTAAAACGTGTCCAGGGGCACCTGGGTGGCTCAGTCAGTTAAGTGTCTGACTTCAGCTAAGGTTGTGATCTCATGGTTCATGGGTTCGAGTCCTGCATCAGGCTCTGTGCTGACAGTGTGGAGCCTGCTTGGGATTCTCTCTCTTTCCCTCTGTCTCTCTGCCACTGCCCTGCCCCCAACTTGTGCTTTCTCTCTCTCTCTCTCAATATAAATAAATAAATAAATAAATAAATAAATAAATAAATAAGTAAAACATGTCCCCCCAAGGCTTCACATTTTCAGTGGTTGCAGAATAGCAGAAAGAAAACCAATTCTATTGAATACCACTCTCCCTTAAAAACTTCTGCCAGTTGATTTTTTCAGGGGGCTGGATTCTGCCTCTGATAAGCTGCATTTCAGAGACAACTGAACAGTGATCATATGGAGGGAACACGTCTGCTCAAGGATTATTCACAATGATGTGCAGACACGTGCTGCAGCATGAGATCCCATACAAAGGCCTGGTCGCTGCAGCCTGCCTTACAGGTTAATCCTCAGCAATCCTAGGAATCAAATCCATGCTCTGCTTAACTTGGAAGGAGGCAAGAAAACCAACCTGCCATGTGCCAAGCAGAAGGCTGCATAATTTGTACATAGCTTGCTCCATTAAACTGTTAATAGCTCTCTGTTATGATCACCCCATTATACTGATAAGAAAACCAAGGCTCTTAAGGTAGGCCACCCGCCCAGTCGTGGAGTGAACAAGTAATAGCACCAGGATGCAGACTCATGTCTGTCTGTCTTAAAAGGTAGTCTCCTTCCACTTTCACATGTTCGGGAGACCTGAGGCCCTCCCATCAACCAGGACTTAGTGGCGACCACTCACTGTATGTGCTTTCCTTTATGGCAAATTCCTTGAACGGGGCTCCAAATTCACAAGGCAGGCGAAGTGAGAGGACTTTCTTCTGCATTTTGGTAGATTTGCGAACCAGGAAGATCTAACAGAGGGAAAAGAAATTCAAGCTTAGGAAATATCTAGAAGGTTAGAACCTGGACATACAATTTCCTGTACACCCAATGTTCATGACTTGAATGCCCTTCATAACTAACATGTCCCGCACGATTTGACCCAGGACGCTGGGAGGTAGCTGGCAGTAGCCAGCAAAAGCTTCTATCAGAGAGCATGCCCCAGATGCCTTCCTTTGAGAACTGGCTTCAAAAGAATCATACTTTTCTTTTGACAGAAACTTCTTCATGACGCTAGGAGCTCCCTTGGTCTACAGAAGCGTTTTCAGTTTGGTGATTGTTTTATGGTGCAAGTTACATGTTCTCCAGCTTGTGTCTTATACGGGCCTCATGGTTGATGACACCCAGATTCTAAACACAGGTAACATGACTAAACCCCAGGTGGTGAACTAGGAGTTCACTGACTAATTTGGCTCGTGGGTGTATTTGTGACAGAAAATCAAATTTGTTTCTCAGAGTGAGAAAGCAGGTTTTGTTGTTTTTCACATTAAAATCCAAATTTTTAGCTACTCTTGGAAAATAGGACAATATGGCAAGGCCAGGTATGGTGACAATTGCTGGAGTCGAAAAATGGCTGCCCCATTAGGGAGGCGGGAAGATGTGCTCGAGTGTCACCACAGCCAACACGGAGCGGCAGGTCCATTTACTCCTGACTCGCCCCACTTTGTGACAGTCTCCCTCCAGGTTCTAATACTGCCTTCAGATGCATGCTTTATTTTAAATTTTTAAATATAACTTATTGTCAAATTGGCTAACATACAGTTAGGTCTTGTTTTTGGGGGTAGAATACTGTGGTTCATCGCTTACATACAACACCCACTGCTCATCTCAACAAGTGCCCTCTTCAACGCCCATCACCCATTTTCCCCTCTCTGCTCCCCGCCCCCCATCAGCCCTCAGTTTGTTCTCTGTATTTAAGAGTCTCTTATGGTTTTCCTCCCTCTCTGTTTGTAACTATTTTTCCCCTTTCCCTCCCCCATAATCTTCTGTTAAGTTTCTCAAGTTCCACATATGAGTGAAAACATATAATATCTGTCTTTCTCTGACTGACTTATTTCACTTAGGATAATACCCTCCAGTTCCACCCACATTGCTGCAAATGGCAGGATTTCATTCTCTTTCATTGCCAAGTTGTATTCCATTGTATATAGAAACCATATCTTCTTTATCCACTCATCTGTTGATGGACATTTAGGCTCTTTCCATGATTTGGCTATTGTTGAAAGCGCTGCTGTGAACATTGGGGTACATGTGCCCCTATGAATTAGCACTCCTGTATCCTTTGGGTAAATTCATAGTAATGCTATTGCTGGGTTAATTTTTTTTGAGGAACCTCCACACTGTTTTCCAGAGCAGCTGCACTAGTTTGCATTCCCACCAATAGTTTCAGATGCGTGCTTTAAACCAGACCAACTCCTAGTGCTGATCTCAGGTCACCATCCTGGCTTCCAACACTGCAGAGGCAAGTATGCCATGTACTGCTATGCACTGCACAACTCCAGGGGGCACCAAATATATAGGCTACAAATCAAATGGTGTTCCCTGGAGCGTGCAGTGGGGCAGCCCGGCTGAGTTCTGGTTCCCTTCTGTAGTACATGGTCCTTCTCCAAGGATCCTCCTATCCTCTCTTGTTTCTTTAACCACTTCTTCCTCCACATTTGAACACCAAGCTCTCCACTCCCTGACCCTTATTATTATTATTATTATTATTATTATTATTATTATTATACCTAATCTTCACTTCCTTCCATATATCCGGTCAATAGCTCCTAAGAAACTTTATCTGGGTCAGGGGTGGTCAGGTGGCTATGGGGATTGGGTGTCTGCTAAGAAAGGAGTTGGGAAGACCTTTGAGTTCTCTCTTATCTCCCAGAACCCATGGGGAGGCAGCCATAGAATAGAATACATGTAATAGCCACTTCTGGGAGTTAATGTTTTTGGGACATCCTAAACTGAAACAGACATTTCCTAAACACTAAGATGGATTTTTAAAAAGCCCAAAGCATGGCTGGGAGGCAACGAATCTTTGGTAGAATTGAGATGTTATTCCCTTGTACAAGTGGGAATCTCCTTGAGCCTTGGGGTTCAGGGAGAGTACAACCTTATTTCCTGAATGTCTGCAGCTTTAGAGCAGGGGCTGGTAAAGTTGGCCTGTAGATCCAAACTATTCGGCCACCTGTTTTTGTAAATAAAGTTTTATTGAAACAAACTCCAGTCATTCATTTACGTGCTGTCTATGGTTGTGTCTGCACTTCAAGGCAGAGCTGAGAGGTTGAGACAGACAGTATGGCCCACAAAGCCAAAAATATTCATACTCTATTCCTTTACAGAAAGTTTGCCAATTTCTATCATAGAATGTAGATGAATTAAGGCTGGTGGTACCCCAACGACCCATGCCTCCATGGCCATACTTTCCATATCTTTTCCTCTCACACCTACGTTTCCTTCTCTTCAGAATTCTTGCTTCTAGTGCACTCTGGCCCCTCCTGATCTGTGTTTCTCCTTGTCCTCAGCCTGCACTTAGCCTGCCCCATCTCGTCAGGCAGGTCCTGTCCAGGGATCAAGTAGGTGGAAAGATAGAACATCTTGCCTGACTTGTTCCCCACAAAGTCTCAGCAGGAATGGACGTGCCCAACACTGGGAGGGAGGTAGGGCAGGGTGAGGAATTGTTGTCTAGCAACAGGGCCATCTCTCTCTCCAGAATTTTTGTGCAGAAATGCAAAAGCAGACAACTCAGTCTCCAAGAAGAGGGGATCCCATAGATGTGGGGCCGATCATACAGACCCAGACTAGAGGCAACAATCTGGTGAGCCAGTCAAGGAATTTCCCACAAAGATGATCAAATATTGTGCCTAGTCACCCTGAGCATGTTCCAACAGAAGTCCCAGCTCTATCTATTTCTGTCAGATGAGAAACAAAGACTCACTTAGAGGTCAAAAAATGGTAATAGACAGGCTCTGGCTGATAAGCAACTCAAAAGTTTGTTTTTGTGTTCAATTCCTACAATATTCTCAACCAGCTACCATGGACTTTATTTTCCTTGCTTCTCCATATATTTCTTAGTTTCTATCTCTTGCCATGAGTTGTTCAAGTATTATTTTATCTGTGACTTACTGTATTTATCCTTTTTTGGGAAGTAGACATTGTACACAAGCTCCCTCCAATACAACCTTCTGTGATGATGGAAACATCCTGTCTTCTGAACCATCCTATATGGTAGCTTCAAGCCATCTGTGGCTAGTGAGCACTTAAAATGTGGCTAGTGGAACTGAGGAACTGAGTTTTTAATTTAATTTAATTTTATTAATGTAAAGTTAAATAGCCACACAGGGCAAGCAGCTATCACATTGAACAGCACCAGATATACCAATTACTGAGTGACATTTTTGGGGGAACCACTACAGTGTCATGGCTTGGTCTTGATTCAGAGACTGGTATTGGCTAGGGAGTAGCTGAAGAAACATAATTGGACTGTGAGCCCCATGAGAAGCCATTGAGGAAGCCCAAGAGAAACAGGATTACACATCTGCAGCCAGAGCAGGCAAGTCTATAGATGTAGACCTTTTGAAGTTTGGGTCTCAAGGTGGATGGTTGGGCCCTGGCAGGGTTCCCAGGCTCAGAATGAAAACATCAGGGACAACTGAAGAGTCCACAATCAGGTTCATTCTAAGTGTTGAGGCCAAAGAAATCAGCCCAGATGCCCTGTTATCCTGCTGAGTCCTGGGCATCCCTGGGTAACTGAGCTGATGAAGACAGAAAGACAAGCCATGAAGGGGCTCTTTTCTTTGGAGCTGCCTCCATATTTTCCACAATCTCCTTGCATTGCAACCCAGGTACGCACCAGACATCATGCTTCCTACAGCCTGGGAAGAACTTTCTGGAACTCCAAGTCTTTCTCTTTAAGGAAGGAGCAGCCCTGCCTGTCTCAACTTGTTTTGTTGAGATTCTGAGTCTTACCCCTGGAGGCTGGGACTGGAGGACTTTGGCTGCCCCCTCCTCACTCAGACTCAGTTGCAGCCATATTGGGTGGGTGTGGAGAAGCCGGTCCAAAATGCTGAGCCTGTTGGAGAGGCTGTCATAGCCAGAGTCCCGGGGACAGGTCTTCACATCCTTTTCTTCGGAATAGTCATCGTCCTTGTGTCTAACCATGCTAGGAGAAAGAGAATTGGCAGGTGTCAAACAGCTGCTGCCCTGCTTCTCTGACAAGGAGACCATCCTACAGCCTCCAGGCTACACAAGTCCTAGTACATACCCCATCTTTTCATCTCCATCTCACTTGTCTTCCCTCCAGCCTGAAAGCTTTCTGAGGACAGATGCCATATTAGCTCTCCATATCTACAGTATTAAACAGAATATTCAACAGATCCAACAGACCTTCTATTTCTAACCCAGTTTTCAAAAGCTTCTAAACATCCTGAATGCTGTTGAGTCTCTCTTCCGAGATAACCCATTTCACAGTTTGAGCACAAAACCCTAAATGCCAAATTCTATATGGTAGCACAAGGTCCTAAAGCCCAAAAACATTTGTCATAAACATAAGCATGTCATGCTCTAAAAGCAAAGACAAAAATGGGGTGCCTGGATGGCTCAGTAGGTTAAGCATCTGACTTTGGCTCAGGTCATGATCTCACGGTTTGTGAGTTTGAACCCAACACTGGGCTCTGTGCTGACACCTTGGAATCTAGAGCCTGCTTCAGATTTTGTGATTCTGTGTCTCCCTCTCTCTCTGTCCCTTCCCTGTTCATGCTCTGTCTCTCTCTCTCTCAAAAATAAATACACATTAAAAAAATTTTAAAGCAAAGACAAACCACTCATTAATGTACACCCATTTTATACCCAAATGAATTGGATTTCATTTGTTCTCACACATCTAGGCATTTTTATTACTAGTATTATCTGTAATAAAACTTCACAGTTAAAGAATGCTGTGATGTTCATAAAATTATTCATACCAACATTATTCATAATTGCCATAAAATGGAAATGGACCAAATTTCCATCAACTAATGAATGGAGAAATAAAATGTAGTATGTCCATACAATGGAATTTTATTCAGCCATAATATTAATTATTTTTTATGAATGGAGTACTGATCCATGTTCCAAAATGGAATGAACTGTGAAGACTTCATGCTAAGTAAAAGAAACTAGACACAAATACAATATGATTCCATTTATACAAAAATCTAGACCAGACAAAAATAGAGAAATGGAAAGATTAGTGGTTGCTTGGGATTAGGGGCAGGGATGGGATGGGTAGTGATTGCTGATAGGTATGGAGTTTCTTTTTGAAGTAAATAAAATGTTCTGGACCAAGATGTACTGATGGCTGTACAATTTTATGAATATGCTGAAAACTACTGAATTATATACACTTCAAAGTATGATATGTGAATGAAATCTCAATAAAAAATATCATATTGATTTCCATAGTTGCCTTTGGCTTCAACACTAATCCTGTGACTGAGTACTTAATCCACATTTTATGAATGAGAAAACTGAGGTTCACCCAAGAAGGTATTGGGTTGTCCAGAGTTATAAATAGCCATGAAATGGCAGAGCCAGAAACTCATATCTGGTGTTCCTCCAATTTTGCAGGTAACAAATAAGATCATGAACACAGGAGAGCCTATATCTATGTGGTGTCTACTGTCTGCTACACTTTACAAACATTCCTTCATTTCCTGTAAAACAGTTCCAAAAGGCAGGTACCAGGAATCCCCTTAAATAAAGGGGACAGGGAAGCCCAGACAGCTTGAGTAACTTGTACAAGACAAGGACAATCCTCCAAGAGTGAGAAGGTAGAAATTCCAACCCAAGGGTGCTTGGGTCTGTGCTCTCCTTCCCTCTACCATGCCCTGGCTCTCAATGAGCTGGTCATCAACACCAGTCATGGAGTAGCCGGTGGAAAATATCAGAGCTGATCACTCACATTTTAAGGGCCAACTTACCAGGCTGGGGTTCAAATGGTCTTCAAACAACTAAACCCAAAGAAACCCGAATGTGTGGCCTAAAGGAAGTCTTCAATGTTGCTAATAATGACAATAAAACCAAATTGCAGGCAAGAGTGAAAACATGTTTGAAGAAAAAAGTGTGCTTTTTTTGAACACCCCACTCCTAACAGGTGGGATTGAATATAGAAGAAACCAATCTAAGGTGATCATTTTGGGGTAAGCAGGCTCAGTAACAATATCCACAAGACAGCATGTGGGTTGGCCAGAAACCCTTGTCCTAATGTCTTCTCTTTGCATTCTTGACCTACAGATCTAAAGAATCTAATGCTTGGATTCAAGATTTACATTTTGTTTTCCCTGAAAGTTTTCCTTTACCTTTGCTACAACTTTCCAGATGGGAGAGTCTGGACCAAAAAAGAGCAATTTCTCATTCTGCAAATGCCATTCCAGGGCCTCCAGGTATTTTGAAGTGAATCTTTGCAGCTATAAGAACACCCTTTTCAAAATGAAGCTGATGTTAAAATTCCTTTCACATGAGGTAAACGAGGCAACTTTAGAGCAGTGATTCTCAACACTGGCTGACTATTAAAATAGCCCGGGGAGCTTAAACATGTTGTGGTGGCCAGACTGCACCCCAGATCAAATAAATCATGCATTTTGGGGTGGAACACAGACATCACAATTTTTAAAATTTCCCCAGGCAATCCCAACTTGCAGCCAAGTTTACAACCGCTGCATTGGATTGGCACTTGAGCCTAAGAGAGAAATCTCCTAGGGTTTGTAAAGCTACAGATTCCTGGTTCCAGCCCCAGAGGGTCTGATTCTGCATCTCAGGGGTGGGGCTCTGCATTTCTAACAAGTTCCAGGAGATGCAAATGCTACAGTCTGAGGAGCACTTGCTTGAGGTCTAAGAGCAAAACGTGCACTTGAACCTAGATCCAATTAGGTAGGGTGGGTTTTTGGGGGGTAAGGTTGGGGTTGGGGGGAGGCTGGTAACATGCCAGTCAAATAATTCTCCAAAGTCAAATAAACCTTTCATCCCTGCCATCTCAGGTTGGCAATATTGTACCACGAGCAAATTTCTACAGTCTCTAACACAGTAATCCTAACACTCACGTATGTGGTAAGTAAATATGTTGACACTTCTGCCTCCCTTAAGAGGGCACGTCCTGTGATGCTTCAGTTGTTCAAGAAGCTAAGGAGCCTTTGTTTTGACAACCAACCTCAGTCTAAAAACCCAGTGCCCAGCCAGGAAGACAGTGGATAAGATTCATAAGGCTTCATAAAGGAGCAACCATAAATTAGATCTTGTCTTTACCTATGACTAAGCTGACTCCTTTCTTTAACAGCCTTTTGAGATTTTATAGTATAAGACCAATTGAAAGAGGGGCTCCTGGGTGACTCAGTTGGTTAAACGTTAACTCTTGATTTCATCTTACAGTTCGTGGGTTCAAGCCCCACATTGGGCTCTGGGTTGACAGCACAGAGCCGGCTTGGAACCCCCTCTCTGCCCCTCTTCTGCTCTCCTTCTCTCTCAAAATAAAAATAAACTTTTTTTTTTAAAGACAGATTAAAAGAAAGAAAGAAAGAAAGAAAGAAAGAAAGAAAGAAAGAAAGAAAGAAAGAAAGAAAGAATACATTAGCTTTTATCAGAGCCAACCTTCAGGAAAGAACTAATGTGGGAAATGTTGAATCTGCACTGCACACTGTTGGTGCCCTGTTCAGTCCCCTTTTACCAGACCAGGCACCCATGCCCCTGCTGCCATGAGCGCTGGACGCTGTAAGCTCACAGTTTTCCCCTTTCCTGGGCATATCCAGAAAGTCATGTCCTCCCCAGGAGCGACATTTTGCTACTGACTTGCTGATGCAGGGCGTAGAGGAATGGCCTTCTTGCCTGAAGGCGGGACAACTCTGGGGTGCTATTCATGTTGCAGAGCTCTCCGCGGGATCAGGCTGTGGCTAGACTCCAGTTGTCCCCATATCTTTGCCTGGTTTCCTGCTCGTCCCTGAACGCACCCCTCACTCCTTCACAGGCTGCTCCTGAGACCCTATCTCAATAAATCACGGCACAAGAATCTGCATCTCAGGCTCTGCTTTTAGCGAATTCAATCTGAAACAGAAACTGAAGAGATGAATAGAAACTACTGATTCCTAAAACAGATGTCTGCTTGTATATATCAGGGGTGGGAGTGGGCTTGGGGTTGGGGGTGGGGGAGTGGATCGGGAGGTGGCAAAGAATGAGTGGTTTATAAAAGATAAGCCAGTGTGATATCACCCAGGAGCTTCTCATATGGCATCGTCATGGTGGGATGGCCAGCACACAAGACCCACCTCCCCTTTTGAGCTTCATCTTTCTAATCTGCAAGTGGTAGATAACCCCTCAACCACAGTATAGGTGTAAACCTGATGCAAGCAAGAATCCTGAATGGATGCTAACATCAGTAGGTGAAAGATTGTTAGGGGACAGAACATTCACAATCTTAAAATATCACCCCACAGATTACTTATTATGAAGAGGAAAGGTTCTTTGACAATAGAGAAATCTGGGAGACACTATCTTTTAACAATTTTTTAACATTTATGTATTTATTGAGAGACAGAGAGAGACAGAGAGTGAGCTGGGGAGGGGCAGAGAGGTAGGAAGTTACAGAGTCTGAAGCAGGTTCCAGGCTCCAAGCTGTCAGCACAGATCCCGACATGGGGGCTCGAACTCACGAACCATGAGATCATGACCTGAGCCAAAGTTGGACACTTAACTGACTGAGCCACCCAGGCACCCCTGGGAGACACCATCTTAAACAAACAATTAGTATTGACACCTCCAGCAATGAGACACCTGACATCACGTGCCTCAGATGTGATGCTCGGAGAAGGTTGGTTACAATACCACCTGGGTCATCTCCCTGCTCCCAAATGTGTTTAGAATATACACAAAAGAAAGCTATCCAACAAATCCAAAGTCAGGGACTTTCTGCAAAACAATTGGCCTGAACTCTTCAAAATATCAATGTGACCCAAAAAAATGTTTTAGAGGCTGTGGGATTATTATAAATAAAAGGAGAATAAAGAGACATGATAACTATATGGAGTACACAGAATTGATCAAATATGGCATAAAAACATAGCTATAAAGAACAATTGGAGATATTTGAATAAGGAGGTATAACAAATAATATTGTATTAATGTCTACTTTCCTGACTGTGGTAATTTTATTTATGTTGGAAAATGTTCTTGTTCTTAAGAGATACAAACTGCAGAATTTAGGGTCAAAGCATGAAAATGTTGGAAAGTGTCAAATGGTCAGCACCCTATCCTCCTTCAAAAAATGTGGGGGTGGGGGAATTTAGAAATAAAGAAAATGTGGCAAAATTTCAACAATTGGTGAATTTAGGTGAATGGTACTATTCTTAACTTTCCTGTAATGTTTGAAATTTCTCAAAATAATAGGTTGGGGAAAATACCTACCATCTTCCTGAGATATTGAGTATAAAATTCATGTACCTATTCAACTATTACTAGTATTTCCAAGCATCTAGGCTTGCTTTCATGGGGAGAGAAAACTCAGATATGGATTCAGTGAGACCCACAGCCACATACGAAAATACCGGCAAACCCCAGAATGCCTCACAAATGTAAGGTGCCTCTATAGGGACAGAGAACAAACTCTGGGAATCTCATCTACTGTATCTGCCCTCAATCCAAATGACCGAGACCTAGTTGGCTCTGAGGTACCTCATGGCTCTGAAGCAGCCCAATTGATATTACACCCACTCGGGGGACAGGGCTCTCCAGCACCAGCTACATTGTGGTCACACCCAATTTAAGGCTCTTTTGAGTGTGGGATGAGAATGACTTTCTACTTGGCTGTATTCCCTTCGTTTACAGGGCCAAGCATTAGTAACCTAGATAGGACCAGGAAGAGGTGACTCCAGAAAGCATGTTCTAATGTAGGATAGGCAGAAAGACACTAGGTCCAGTTTTATTAAATTGCACAGACTCAGATTCATCTCAAAGACACCAACAATTTGCAGCAGAGTTTCTGAATGATGCCCTTTCTTGTCCCAATCCAAAATTCCAGAGGATTGCATCTTCTAGTGACCGAGCTCCCAAACACCACATAGGAGGTGTGTTTACTTTGACTTTGCAGGAGTCTCTTTTCAAACAAATGACATGGAGGACACAGCAATATATAAAGTACATAAGACTTTGATGTAAGTTGTCTCTGTGGAAAAAAATACTGGTACAGTAAATACAGTCAACAACCTTCCATACATAAGAATCCTAATTCAGCTGTTGAATAGCAAAAGTGAAGCCTAAAGGTCTAGATCTGAGGCATAATGCCAAGTTATTACTATCAACAAGTTGATACATTCCATTTGACTAAAGAGTCCCAGCACAGGTGCAGTGTCCTGGATGGCTCTGTCCTCAGGACATGAGGACAAACCAAGTACACACAAAAAACAAAAAGCCAAGTCCCCTCTGTCTGCATTAAAAACAAACCTTCATTAAGCTGAACAATTATATTTTTGAAATGGACAATTTACAGCAACATCTGTCGCTAGCGATCCTTGATTATATTTTAAAGACAAAAGCTGTTTCAATTAAATACTTAAAAATGTGCTATGAATTTTTCTTTCTAAAGCAGACCAGTAGATCATAATTCAGCTAAAAAAAGGGATGGCTTTAGTGAATTAACAACTTCTAAGAACGTCTCATAGACTTATGGCAAGTCCTCTGAAATTAAATAAAGCAGGTGGTGACTCTAATTAGTAAGACTCTCCTACACCACTTGCTATGGTTCTCTGGCTCCCTTCTGCATTTTTGCATGTATGAGAATGTTGCCTCTGCACAATCACTATCCTGTCTGCCTTGGAATTTGGTACAGGTGCAATCTACCTGTGTGGAAAAACCACTTTTATATTTTGTCTAGGCACTCTGTTTTGCTTCCACTTACAGAATTAATGGGCCCTGGACACTGGACATCTGGAGACATTAAGATGACCAAGTCAGCAGGAGAGCTTGAAGAAAAGACTATCATGACCTTCTAAAATACAGTTTAGCCTTTGACTTTTGCCTCTTTCTTCTCTAGTCCCTAATTCCTGGTCCTAGATTCCACCCCTGGTCTCCTGTATCAGGCTTTACAAAAGTGCGGAAGGTGAGTCTCTCTTAGCAGAGGACTCCCTGCTTGCTTTCAGACCTATCCTGGGGATGTACTTAGAGCTGAGTAATCTGCAAAAGCCACCTCAGGTTTGGATATGAAGTGGTGAGTGGCAGGCTCCATGAAGGTCTTACCTGGATTTCCAGAAAAGTGCTCCCTGATAACTCAAACTTTACTAAGACTCAATGCTCTTCCTGAAGGCTGAGCACTGGTGGACCTTCCCAACTTTTGAGAAAACTAATAGTTTTTCCTTGTTTACATGGTGTCTAATAAACAGTCATAGAATGAATCATGACAAGTTGACGGGGTTAATTATAATAATAGGAGGCTGATCCCATCAAGAAAAAAACACAGTAAAACAAAAATAAACAACAAAAGCAGAACCTTGGCTTCCAAGGTACTTTTGTCCAGGACTTAATTAAGGCTTAAGAGTCATCATATTTCCTGTCTCCCTAACAAAGAGCTGTAGTCCTGCTATAAAGTAAAGAATTCAAAAACAAAACAAAACCATACTTGGTGGGATAGTGTAGATTAATTTTGATACTTCATAAATTCTCTATGGTTTATTAAAATTGACAATATTTCCCAAAGAATGTTGGATATACTAAGGCAGTCCATTGAATGCTCAGTACTTATTTTAATAGCTACATTCATTTAGTGCAGTTCCCAGTTATGGCAGAGATATTATACTTACTTTTTTCCCCAATATTTTTGTTGTGGTAAAACATACACCCCATAAAATTTACGATCTTAACCATTTTTAAATGTACAGTTCAGTGGTGTTATGTAAATCCATATTGTTGTTGAACCATCACTATCATTCATCTCCAAAACTCTGTTCCTCTTGCAAAACCGAAACCTATGCCTAGTATTAAGTACTCCCCCAACTCTGGAAAACCACCATTCTACTTTAGGTCTCTATAATTTTGACTCCTCTAAGTACCTTATATAAGTGGAATTATACACTATTTGTCTTTTCATGACTGGCTTACTAAATTTACTTTTAAAAATATACGTAAAAGTTAAGTAAATTTAAAGAAAAATGTTAGGCAGATCAATGCTAGGCAGGATGGTGCAAGAATAAGAAAATAATGTGGCACAACTTGTGGGATTTGGGCTGGGACAATTGTGATTAAAACATAAGGACATTTCCCCCATATTAATGTTTACAAACCTTGCTCTTGGACTCAAGAGAAGAGATGATCCTGAGAAAGCATCTATTTTCTATTGCTCAGATCCTTCCTTGCCCGGGATCAAGCTATTCTGGAGTGCCCATTGGTCACTGGCTCCAACCCTCATGTCAAAACCAAGGTCAGATCCTGTTCCTTCCTCTGTGTCCTGCAGCTGCAAGTAATCTTTTGACACATTCAATTCCTTCACTCACTGTGTGTGTGCCTCTGGGGCACTTATCCCATTTGACTCTGCATTATACTTATGTCTCTTACTAGCCTAACTCCAGCCCAGGCAGGCATTGCCCTCATGCCTGCTGTATGCATGATGGGGGACTGGGTAGGAGTCATCTGCAAACAACATGTCTATTCATTGTGAGTGAGGAAAAGGAGAAGCTCAGTGGGCAACAAGAAACATCACAGGCAATGGGTCTCTCCATTAGTTTTTTTTCTGTGTCCCCCATGCATCATCTCTGGTTCAGGCCTTTCCTCAGCCAATGATAGAATCTGGCTGCTAAGTTCCAGTGTAGGAAACAAAAGGTTCTTGTTTCTGTGTTTATCAGGAAATGGGTGGCAAAAATCACCACAGCTACCAAGATCTCCCTGGCCTTTGGCCATCTTAAGGCCTGGGGTGAGAAAAGGAAGCAGTCCAAATTCTTCTAAACAACAAATCCAAAGTGTTAGCAGCTCCTTCGTCACTTCTCATGAATTTCCTTCATTGGACAGCCCCTCCAACCTCCCACCAGCTGGCAAGGGGTAGGCTATGGATATAAAAGCCAATGCTGAGTTTTAGCTGACACCCACTGATGCATGGCATTAGTGATACATGCTCCATTCAAGGTTCTCAAATACAGAAAGCCTAAATCCAACATGGAGGAATGAGATTTAATTGCAAGAAAAGAGGTCAACATGTACTAGCTGGGTGAGCACAGAGAGGACAGGGGTAAACAGTATTGGCAGGTAAGCTGTCTTCAGTGAAGGCAGATGAACCCAAACCCAGAGTGGGAATCCCACACACACACACCTATGCCGTCTTTATCATTGAGTTGTCAACAAAATTCTCATTTACTTGGAGTCAGAATGCATTGACATGCAAATTTCCTGCATATGTGAATCAACATTAAGGTGCTAAGTTTGGTAAGACATGCATGGTTTAATGTGGTCAACCCTGATTCTGGCCTATACTCAGTCTCACCGTCACCAGTGGTTTGGTAGAAAGAACACTAGTAGCCAGATAGAATCAAAGCCTCAGCTGACTCTTCATAACTGTGAAGCCTTGGCCTGTTCCTCCAGGTCACTCAGACTGTTTCCTTGTCTCTAAAGATGGAGTAATGTGGGAAGAAGGAATATGTTACTAAAACAAAACCTGAAAGGAACAGAGTTTGGAACATCCTGAGAACTAAGAGTAAAGATTATGTTCAGCAGAGTATCGGGCATCTCTTTCACTGTCCCCTAATTTTCAGAAATTCAAAAAAAGAAAGCAAGTCAATCCATTCTAGGGTGCACATGAACTATTCTATAAACACAACTCCAGAGTTTGCTTTGTCAGCATTACATGGGGAACTTCTTGAGGATGGTCCCTGGCAGGTCCTCATGACTGGAATGTTGTCCATTGACCATTAGGGCCTGGTCCCCACCTGGACTCTGGTGCTTGCCATCCTCAACTTAAAGACGGGAGAAATAAAGGATGAAAAAAGCTTCTTCTCTTGACATTTCTGTATTGGTCTTTCCATGCATATGCTGTCTCTCAAGGGGTCTCCCTTCCTCATTCTGCCTGTGTGAAGACTTCAGCCTAGAAAGCTTCTTCACATGATGTTGTGCAGTGGGCCTCAAAGGCAAGAGGTACAGCCTGGGGCATGTCACTGCCCAAAGGCTCAGGCTTCCAGCTACATGAAGTCAATGTAAGAATCATCTTAAGAATCAAGGACTGTGGGGCACTTGGGTGGCTCAGTCAGTAGAATGTCCGACTCTTGGTTTTGGCTCAGGTGTGTGAAGCCTGCTTGAGATTCTCTCTCTCCCTCTACCTCTGCCCCTCTCCCTGCTTGTGTTCTCTCTCTCTCTGTCTCAAAAATATATATAAATAAACATTAAGAAACAAGAGTTAAAGACCAGACAGAAGTCAGAGTCCTCCATCTACTGTGGCCTTGCTCTTGGAACAGGAGATCCCTACTACATACCAAATGGAAGCAAATACACCCCAAATGCCAGCCATGGCCAACATGCCAAGCTCAGTGGGAAATGAATCAAGGGCTTCCTTAATATCTGGTGAAGAGAAGTGAAGAGTCTGTCATCAATGGTTTGTGAAAATATATGAGTCAAAGAGGCCTGTTATGTGGAGGGACAGAAGAAAACAATTGCTCATACTGAAAAGATCCATCTGATAAAACTTGTTGGCAGAGGTACCAATTTCTGTTACAAACACAGTCATACACACACACACACACACACACACACACACAGAGCAAATAAAAATTCTCAGAAAAATCTTCTATGTCAAAAATACCTAGTAGTTGGTGTCCAATGATATCTTACTTTCAATCAAGAAACATTTCTTTAGAGTCTGTGAAGCTAATTAAACCCCTACTCTGTAATATTTAAATCTGGAGGGAAAGGGAGATTCAAATTCATTCTGGCTCTATGGAGGGCCTTGGCTAATCTCTCAGCTAATAGAAAAATTGCTGGGGAAGCTGAGGGAACTTTTACCCACCACTCAAGATGGGAAAAGTGTGGGGGAGGCCTGAGGGAAGGGATATCCCTGTAAGGATCACTGTGTGTTTACCTGAGTCCAACAGCAATTAGAGACTGTCCAGCTTTGCTCCCTGCTTGAGGTCAAAATGCTAGAAACTGATAGAACTGGGTCCAGCTCTCTGTATGGTGCCATTTCCCTACAGCATACAAGTTGATATTTTAATTCCTTGGGGCCTTTTTTTGCCCCCTAAAACTCCAAAAGGAAAAAGGCTAATATATTTTGGGTTCTGGGTTTTATTCCCACAGAATTCCTGCTGCTCTTTGAGGGAGGGGGCCTGAGCTTCCTCAAAAAAATTTCTAAAAGCACATCCACAGATTTTTGTGAAAGCCTTGAGAGCCTTCGGTGATTTTTCAGTTCTATCTACTGAGGAATGGGAGGGGAGAATGAACAAGGCAGATATGGGAACAAAAACACATATCTGCCTCCGGGGAGGAGGAGGGATTGCCATTTTCATGGAGGAGAAAGATCTGGTGACTTCTGTGGCCTATGAACTTCCTGTCATTGCGTCTCCAGCTAGAGATGAAAAGGGCAGATATGGAAACAATACTGGCACGGGCCTTTATTGGTGCCTGTAAAACTAAGAAATAGAAACAAAGAAACTGTTGTCCTGGCTGCCCTTGGAGTTGAAAACAGAGAAGGAGCCATGTGGGCTCTAAGTTTTGGCCCACTTACTCTTGACCCTGAGCAGTGGCACACACGAGACTTCACGGAAAGGCAAACAGTTCATCAACTTGCTGTTCTTAGAGTTTAAGTGCTTTTGGTTACACTAGTGTTATTTCACAGACTAAATCACAACTGCATTCTGACAAATCAGATATTTTGTGGCTGAATCAACTACCAATGTAATAGTGAGGCAAGGTCTGTATAGGGTAAAATGTATCTAACTCCAGAGTATGCCGTTGATAAAATTATGTCCAAGGGTACTGTAGATTGGGAAGCTAGCCACTAAACTGGATGGCATGACCCCTCAACACATATGGAATCAATATCTAGGACATGCTGTGCATTTTGATGATGATCAGAAACCCCCTTGTAAGTCTGTGAAAATCATGCATGATCTGCCATTTAAATGCACAGAAAAACAGTGCATGGATACATACCAAGGAAAAGATACACAATAGCCAACAATCAAAACTGGTTCTATCTCAAGGGGTGAGTTCATGGTAACATTTTTATTTTTTGCATTGTGTGTTTTCCACAATGTACATCAAAAAATAACTCTTACGTGTTTTTCTCAAAAATCTTCCTCAGTATAATAGATATCACCAATCAAAGCAGACTAAAGAGCGGTTTGGGGCATTTTTGATCTGTAGGCTTATCTCATTCTTTAAGGTTAATGTGGGAGCTCATCTTTCCTAAAACCACCTCCTACCTGGAGTTAGTTACCTGCTTCTTCCTCCAGGTCCCGGCACATCTAGTATACTCCACTTTTATATTCTCATTCCATTACATGATTCTCATTTATAGTTTGTGCTCCCTACAGCCTTCACTGTCCAGGTATTTCAACAAATAGCACATACTTAATACATATTTTCTTGAAGTTGGGCTTAATTGTTGCTACACCGATAACAGTATAGGCAAAGAGTTGATCAATCCTCACAGAATTCCTTTAAACCATATTCCAAACACCTAGAAGTGGCTTCAAATCAAGAAACAGTTTAAGGGATTAGTGGAGGAAATAAATCAAGCTAGTCCTAGCAGAGTAACTTCAATGCGCATGATAGGAAAATGTCTTACTAAACTGTTATCACTATGTGATCTCCCCTAATTATGAACAATGCCATGACCCCAAAGCACTCCACGTGGCCTGTCTCCACTGAAGGAAAGAGTTGCTATGTTTATGGTATCACTTGGGAGTTTCAGATGAAAGGATTCTTGACTGTCTTTCAGAATGCAATCTCAACTCAAGTCAAAGAACTTTTCTTTCCTGTCTCCCATCAGATATTCTGAATTTTATTTATTTTTGAGAGAGATACAGAGCATGAGTGGGGCAGGGGCAGAGAGAGAGTTGGGGGAGACACAGAATCTGAAGCAGGCACCATGCTCTTAGCTGTCAGCACAGAGCCCGACATAGGGCTTGAACTCATGAACCATTAGATTATGACATGAGCTGAAGTTAGACACTCAACCGACTGAGTCACCCAGGTGCCCTTCTCGTCAGATATTCTTTAAGAATGTGAAAGGGAGGGGCACCTGGGTAGACTGGTCAGGTAAGCGTCTGACTGATGCTTGATTTCTGGTTGGGTCAGTTTGTGAGATGAAGACCCATGTCAGACTCCATGCTGACAGCACAGAGCCTGCATGGGATTCTCTCTCCCTCTCTCTTGCCCCTCCCTGGTTTGTGCACATGTGCACATGCATTCTTTCTCCCTCCCGCCCCCCCAAAAAAACATTAAAAAAGAAAAAAATGTGAAAGTTGGCACTGAATATTCAAGAGTTAGTGGAAATGTGTGTTTACAATCCTTAGAGAATGTGTGAGAAGAAACCATAAACTTTAAAAAATGTTTATGTATGTATAAACCTATGAATGTAATCTCTATACCCAACATGGGACTCAAACTCATGACCTCAAGATTAAGATTCACACCTTCTTCAGACTGAGCCATCCAGTTACCCCAAAGAATTTGATAACACCAAACACTCTTTTCATGGGACTTAAGATACTGTGAGATACACCCAATATTCTGTAGCCGAAGATTTTGTGAGCTTCTGGGTTCTGCTGAACCAGACAGGAGCCCACAGGAAAGGAGGAAAACCAACCTTTGGGACACATGTATTCTAGGAGAGTGGCCTGTTCTCAGATGCTGTGGAACCTTAGGATGAACCCCCAGCCCTGAACCAATGGCCTGCAGTGCACGAAGCGTTCTAGGTTCTGGCAAAGAGGAAATATTTGTTCTGCTGGCTAATAGTGCCCACGACACAGAAACCATGTGAGAAGATGAAATACAAACTGATTTCTGCATCTGATGACTTAACCTTTTTCCTGACAACCTTGTGAATGCGCTCTCCAAAATCTTCAGAAGTGGGCATAAATTAATGAAGAATGATCACTTTGTATCTGACTCTTCAAGAGGAAAAGGTGGAAAGGAATAATATGGAGTGACATCAAATTCCATGTCTAAATTCACTGCAGTTGAAAACATATACTTAAAAAGAACATACTTTTTTAAAATACGGGAAATTGCATTCGATACAGATGTATTCTGCATTTCAAAGAATTAAAACCCCAAGTATAGTATAGCTGTATTGGATTTATGCACATACATTTCTTAGTTATGATGTAGCTAATGGTCTTGGCCAAAATAATTCATGAGATGCTGAATACATCTGCATGTAAGTACTGAACAAAGTAAAGCATAAAGCAAAAGAATCCAAGACACAGGGAGAAATTCATTGCCATATTTTTTCTGCTACAGGTTTATAATCTAAGATTATATGCAGAAATATAAATAGTAAAAGGTATGCACATATTTACACCTTTCTTATAATTTTTGGATTGTCTTCCGTTTTTATCTCTTCCCCCTGAATAATCCTCTCCATAACTCAGGCTTTCCATAAATACCACCCAATTAACTGGCTGTAGGCTCAGAATGCCCCATGATTTTACCCTTGAACTTAATCCTGTAAGAATTATAAAATGATGCTCTGCTATGGGTGCCTGGGTGGTTCCATTGGTTGGGCGTCTGATTTTGGCTCAGGTCATGATCTTGCTGTTCATGAGTTCAAGTGCTGCATCAGGCCCTGTGCTGACAGCTCAGAGCCTGGAGCCTGCTTTGGATTCTGTGTCTTCCTCTCTCTCTGCCCCTCCACTGTTCACTCTGTCTTTGTTTCTGTCTCTGTCTCTCTCTCTCAAAAACAAACATTAACAAAATTTAACAAAATAAAATAAAATAAAATAAAATGATGCTCTGCTAAAACCAAAGAGTTCCCATTCCTGACTTCCACAGCACTAAGATCAGTACTTGAGTCATAGCATACAAGTACTCTTACCTGTCTTCATCCATCATATTTCCAGAAGCTCTAAATCCACACACCCATCCAAATGGCTAAAATCAAAAAGCACCCAATACCAAGCATAGACCAGGAGAATACAGCATCAGAACTCTCATACACTATTGGTGGAAGCGTGAATGAATATGTGGTTGAGAAAATTCTTGGGCATCAATTACTGGTGTTGAATATTTAACAATCCTACAATGCAACATTTAACCATCCTACAATGCAACAATTCTACTCCTATATTCCTGAGGCATGTCACCAAAAAACATGCACAAGAATGGGTAGCAGCATTATTCAAAATAGCCCCAAACTGGAAACAACTCAAATATCCATCAACAGTAGAATTGATAAACTGATCGTGTTGGGTTCACAAAATGGAATACTATACAAAACATCGAAAAAAAGAAGTCAGGGTTAAAAGAGCACATGCTGCATGATTTTAGTTTATGAAGTTCAAAAACAGGCAAAACTAATCTATGGCAACAGAAATCAAGAGTGGTTATTCTCAGGGTGCACAGCACTTGAGGGGTGCTGAGAATGTTCTGTTTCTTGATCTGGGTGACCCTATGTGGTACGTTTATCACTGAAAATTCATCTAGCTGTGTTCTTATTTGTGTGTTTTTCTTAATCATGTTTTATTTCAGTGGAAGGGTTTTTTGGTAAAGCAGCACTAAGTGAAAATGGGTCGCTCTGGATGGCCACAGAGCAGTACTATGGTCACCGTTGTTGGCAGAGTTAATGCAGTGGAATGCTGGGCATCTCTTCCCCAACCTGTAAGCCACTGATCTTCTCTTCTGACCTCGTGTTCTAACATCGGTCAAGTGGAAAAAGTGAAGGGTTGTACCAGGGACAGGCAGTCTGAGCCTCTTGTGGTTTTGGTATCAATGCCACTGCATAGCGCTGGGAAGCCAGAACATCCCAGGGACATAGCCCCTTCCAGAAGAAGTCAGTATGGTCATCAACTGATTTCTACTACAGTATTGGGCAGAGCTGGCCAAGGAATTTTTGGGATCTGTATGTTTGGTTTTGGGATGGGGTCGGGTTGGGGTTGGGGGTAGAGTTTCAAGACAGTGATTCCCAGTGATCTACTTAGTCTGGAGTGTACGTGCAAGGTGACACTCAGAGTGAGGGAGGGAAAGGAGAGAAAGAGAGAAAACAAAGGCAACAGAAGCAGCCTTCAATGACCTGAGCCAGGAAGGACTCTCAGCATCCTGCAAAACCAGCCTGAGCCTTATCTCATGAAGCTGCTTTGTTTGATCCCTTTACTCTACCTGAGGACAAAGGAAACTTTAGAGACTTATCTTAGCCTAGAGATGATGGGTCCAGACAGCGATGAGGGTGGGGCACAGGCCTACATCAGGCCGCTGTACTTGCCCTAACTGAAAAGGGACTGTGAAATCATGGAGGAGGGAAAGGAAAGTACAAAGCCTTTATTTCCTCACACTCTGGTCCTTGGGGGCGATGAAGTGGAGAGAAAGAAGATACAGGAAATAGCATTTAGAGAGTGCAGGAACAAGAAATCCTTGACCTCTTTCTCGGCTTCCTCGCTTCTTTTTTGGTAAAATGCTAGCAGAGGGCATGTAGTTGATTTAATCAGATGTGCCTCTATTAGCAGACATTAACAACAGCCCATAGTACAGAAGTGATGGAGGAAGCATGGCTGGCACTTAGCAGGAAAGTGCCCTGGCCCCTCTTCTTGGCTAGGGAGCAAGTGAAGGCTCATCACCCATTTTCAACTTCATATTTTTTTATGCACCAGCTGAGGTCCCCTAACTGCTTTACAGGGTAATGTATTGTTTCTGCAAGAGGCTTCTGATACTTTGATACCTTTAGAATATCCAAAGAACTGGCATCTTTCGTTCATTCATTCATTCATTCATCATTCATTCATTCATTCATCATTCATTCATTCATACAAATATTTACTGAGTATATGCCACATGCCAGACACTACTCTAAGGCACTGAAAAAAACAAAACAAAACAAAGCAATGAACACGGACCAAACCTCTGCTCTCAGTGAACCTCCTTCTTCTTGCTGGCAGGCACAATTTAAGCAAGTGGACATATATGTCAAATCTGTGCAAGTTCTATGAATAAAAATAAAGCCAGCTAAGGTGACAGAAGAAATGAGGGTCCAAAGGCGAATGCTTCCTGGAGGAAGGGCATTCCAGGTAGAGGGAACAGTAAGTGCAAAGGCCAAGAGGTAGGAGCCTTCTAGGCAAGGAGCTGGTGTATCTGGAGCAGAGGGGTGAAGAGGGCAGAGGTTGTAAGAGAAGATGGTCAGGGGATGTGAGGAGACAGAGTCTGGAGCATCTCAAAAGACATGGTGATGATTTGGGTTTTAAATGAAAAATACTGGGGCGCCTGTGGCCCAGTCGGTTAAGCATCTGACTCTTGGTTTTGGCTAATGTCGTGATCTCGTGGTTGGTGAGTTCGAGTCCCACATTGGGCTCTGCACTCATAACGCGGAGCCTGCTTAGGATTCTCTCTTTTATCTCTCTGCCTCTCTCTCTGCCCCCACTGCATGCTCTTTCTCTCTTTCAAAATTAAATAAACTTTAAATGAAAAATACTGAAGGGCTTTGAACAGAAGTGACATGACTTGGATTTAGGTTGACAAAAGTCAGATCCTTCTCTATGCTCAGGGAAGGCAGGACAGGTGAAAGCAGAGACATTGGGCAGGGTGTCCTGCAGTGGTGCTGAGAACAAGTCGTCCGACTGGGATTCTTAGAGGTAGAGCTGCCAGGGTTTGGTGATGGATGGCAGCAGAGACATGAGAGCGAGGGCATGAGGGATGGCTGTGAGGCCCAAGCACCTGCAGCCATGGTCACTGGGCAGGGGAGGCCCAGGGAGGAGCCAGATCTGTGAAAGGAAACCAAGGGCTCAATGTCAGTTTTCGTGAGTCTGAGATGCCAGAAGTTGGCTAAATGGACAGCTGGATGCAAATATCTGGATTCAAAAGATCAACCTAGGGATGTAAGTTGGGAATCATCAATATACGCAGGGCATCAAAGCTACAAAACTGAATGGGTTTAACTATGAAATTAAACTAGAGATCTCTTTTAATAATCAATATATTGTGTTTACCTGATGCCAACATGGTACAAAGTCCTTTACAGCTATTAACTCACTTAATCTTTCCAGCCACTTTAAAGTCAATCTCCATTATTATCCTCATTTCACTGATGTGCACACCAAGACAGAGAGACTTTAAAATTTTTTCTTAATGTTTATTTATTCTTGCAAGATAGAGAGACAGAGCATGAGCAGGGGAAAGGCAGAGAGCGAGAGAGACACAGAATCTGAAGCAGAGTCCAGGCTCTGACCTGTCAGCACAGAGCCGGATGCAGGGCTTGAACTCACGAACCATGAGATCATGACCTGAGCTGATGTCAGACACTTAACTGACTGAGCCACCCAGGTGCCCCAAGGTGAAGAGACTTTTAAGCATCTTGCTCAAGGTTAGTGGGAAAGAGGAGGGGGGTGGGAGAAGAGAGGCTGAAGGCTTGAGTTCTGGGTGCTATCAAGTTAGGAAGTGAGGGAGATGAGGAGAAACCAGCTAGGAGACCAGAAGCCGCAGCATTCGAGATGGGAGGAAACTAGAGAGTATGGTGTCCCCCAAGTCAAGTGAAGCAAGTGTCCCTGGAAGGAAAGGTAGGTCAAGTGTGTTGGATGATGCTGATAGGTCACAAGGCAAGAATTGACCACTGGATAGGAAAATGACATCATTACTTTCACTAATCTGGTTTTGAAATTAACTTCCTCCCATTTTGAATCCAGGCAACAAATCCCAGTGGTTCCCACAATAAGTGAGACTCTGTCACCAATAGAAACCCCCAAACATTTTCATTGCTGGTATATAAGTACTATTTTTTCTCATCTTTGCTTCCAGATGAAAGTAATTCCTAGACCTTGCTTTATTTTTTATTGCTTATTTATTTTTTAAGAGAGACAGAGCGTGAGCAGAGGAGGGGCAGAGAGAGAGACACACACACAGAATCCGAAGCCGGCTCCAGGCTCTGAGCTGTCAGCACAGAACCCGACAAAGGGCTCGAACCCATGAACTGTGAGATCATGACCTGAGCTGAAGTCAGACACTTAACTGACTGAGCCACCCAGGCATCCCATAGACCTTGTTACTTAATGTTTCAATAAAGCAGTATCTGTGCAATGAAATCATGCATTTTAAGAATTCTGATCATTCTACTGTGATAGAATTGTTTTCCTTATGTCATCCTACATATTTTATTTTATGCATTTAAAATATGATTCTAAGAAGGGGATCCACGACACACAAAAAGGTTAAAGATTTCAAGCTCACCTCAATATTAACCACGAAGGAGCAACCAAAAGCCAATGCAGGTAGAGGAATAGTATTCCTCACCTAGGGCACCAGCTTGGCACTTAACCCACCATCCAACAAACTAAGGGACCATAGACATTTTGTGGTGACTGTGGCTGGGGTAGATAAGGCTATTATCACAGCTCATACTCACCGAGGACGCCACAGAGGAAGGCGACTCCAGTGCATCTGTGTAGCCACCGGAATATGCCCAATCAAGGCCCCGGGGGTAGAAGGTGATGATTCTTCTCTCTATGGGGTTTTCACTTGAGGTAAGGTCCTCTTTGCCCTACCTCTCTGATATCAGGTCACCCTGACATCATTGGGGAAAATAGAGGAACTAACAGCAAAGTCACCACTCCACACTTCCACAAAATCTGGAAGAGGCCCTGGCACAGAAGCCACAGCCTCATTAGTCTGGCTTTTTTCCAGATCACACAGGTCCTGAGTTAGTAGAATGAGGGCCATACCGGAGCTTTACCTTGTAGGGCAGTTAAGAGATTCAATGAGCTGGCAGCTGTGACGCACTTAGAACAGTGCCTGGCACATGGTAAACACCATATGCATTGTTCACTAAAGACAATCTTGCCTTTTCTCTTTCTTTCCCACTAAAAAAAGCACCAAGTTAAATTGCCTCTGAAATTTCACAAATTCAGTGTTAACCAACATAGCACTCAAGAGTAAGTGACATTAATCTGAAAAACATAGATTTTGTGGAATGCTGACACTCATTTTCAAACTTGAAAAGAAAGAGACAGATGCTAAAGAGTAAATGGCAACCCAGCCCTCCCACCCCAATACCTACTGCAGTCAGACATCAAGATTCTGATGACCCCTAACATATATCATGTCATCTAGAAAACCTAACGTCCCTGTGCCTTGCACACCAGGGAAGGCTGGTTTCTGCCACTGGCTGGTGTCTGTCATCTGCAGAGTTTGGGACTATCTTGCAGTATTGTGTTTCCTGAATATAGGAGAAATCTGCCCCTCAAGCTCTCTTCTTTGCCCTTCTGTTACCAGCCTGGACTCCCACTTTAATTTTAGCTCAGTAATGCAAAGGGTAAAGAGAAATCCGCTGGCTAAAGCTCCTCAGAGTTTAGTACTATTCTGCCTGCAGGGTGGAGAGTCTTTAATCAAAAACCACTGTGCATTTGTTTAATTTATGGGGGGGAAATTAGCCATTGAGGTCAAGGGAAATCATGGAATGCCAGCACTGCCGCAAGTAGCTTGGGGACCATCTGGTCTACCCCCGTAATTTTGTAGAGAAGGGAAGGAAATGGAGGCCACGCAGCATTTCCACAGCTACGAGGGAGTATAATTCCTCCAGAGACAACAGGAGAGTGAAAGCACTCTGTACCAGCTGCAAAATGCCTCTTTGCAAATTGCCTGCTCTCCCCGCAGGCTATGGCAGGGAACAAGTCGGGCTGGTTTGAAACTTGCCTGGGCAACCAGCACCACCTGGCTCGCCTGCTGTTGCAGGATTCCCGACTGTCTCATGACTCGTAAGCAAATCCTACTCAGGGAATCTCACCCCTGCACTACACCAGGCTGCCTCAACCCATTTCCTGGGAAAGAGAGGAAACCTAATAAGGAGTCTGGCCTCCAAGGCACCAAGTGTCCGTGCCATTTTGTTAGTGATTATATTCTGTTACCTTTGCTAGCAATGAATTATAGCATCCAAGAGCTAAGATGAGGTTTTAGTGACATCCTCCAACCTGCCACCCTGACCCTGGCCTCTGTACTCCCATTCTCCTGATAAAGACCACTCCCTTACAACTTACTCAGATCAGGTGCAATAGTGCATAACACAACAGGCCTAACCAGTATAACAAATTGCTCCCCCCCCCTTTTCCTTAATCATTTACAACCACATCCGCACTCCAATACACTGGGTCACATTTTTTAGGTTAATGGCCATGGTAAGCACTGAGATTTTTTTCTGACCTGAGAATGCAAAATGAGTCCATCCTCTTTAGAGCTCCCCTTTAAACCTTCTGGAGACTGACACGGGCTACACTGAATTCTATTTTGCACGCGTTGGATCCTGCTGCGTTATTGTTTCCATCACTGTGAGTAGGTGGATATCGAGGCTAGAACTTTAGGTTTCCGGGTTCTGGTGCCAGCAGGCATCGAGAGGTTGTAAAGTTCAAGTGCCTTCGAAGTGATTAAAATAAACAGACAACTGGTTCCTAGGCCACTCCCACCTCTTACAGAGAGCTTCATCTGGAGAGGCCACCACACTCCCAGTTCCCAAACTTCTGAGGAGCCGCAATGGCAGTCCTCGGAGCCGCTAGGGTTGGCTTAACCCCCATCTGACGCCCGGCACCTGATCGTCTCAGTCACCTGTGGGCTTCGCTGGGTTCCAGGCCATTTTCCAGGCTGACATCTGTCTGCACCATCTCCTGTTTCAGTTCTCCGATCTCCGAGGCGATTGTGTCAATGAGCTATTCAAAGACAAAAATAGTGTGACGTCAGACAGTGGAAGAGGCGTGCCCAGAGCCTAGGGAGCTTCAGCTACTTCAATAGGAGCACAGAGAAGACCACCCTTTTTTTTTTTTTTTAAATCCTGGCTGTGTGAATTTCCTCTAGCCAGAGGAAAAACATAAAGAGGGTGGGAGCAGATTTTTCTACAAAAATAAAAATAAAAAAGAGGAAGAACTTAGGTTTCGGTACAGCCCTAAGGAAAAGGATATGACACCCAGTTTGGTTTCTCAACATGAGTACAGAATGGAATAAACAAATCCTGGTAAAGCCAGGCTTCCACATTCGTTTTGTCAAAGTCAAAACTCAAGAGGAATTCCCTGCATTAAAACTTATACAATCATGGTTCTGATTACAGAAATAAGCATATTTAAAGGACCTATGTAGCTTGCAATCAATTTCCAGACCTTGAGCTTACTACTCATCTCATTCTTTGCTTTTTATTTATCCTTCTTAATAAAGAAGACTGTTCGGGGAGAAGGAAGAGAGAGGGCTGCACGGAGTGTGCAGTGGGGCAATGGAGAGGGAAAAGTGCCTTCTCGCAGAAGGCTCGTGTGGGCTTATAGCCTCTACCCGAACACCTGGGAAGAGGTTCCAGCTGACCCTCAAGTCTGGTCTAAACTCTTGAGGCCATAATCAGCCATCTAACAATCCTTCCTAGTGCAAACCAGGCACTCTATGTGTAGAGCAGCTGTTCTCAAAGTGTGTCACTGCTCACTTATTTTTAAAAACATACAGTTGTTCTTTCTACAAACATTATTTATGATATAATATAGAAGATTTCTCCTTATTTTGAAATAAATATTTTTAAAAATTCTCCATTTTAATTCCTAGTACAGCAAGTACCTATAGATATAATCCACATGAACACAAGCTCTTTGGGGTCTTCCACAATTTTTAATAGTATAGTAAAGAGACTTAAGGACTAAAAAGTTTGACACTCACAGTTATAGCTAAAGGCAGGTGTTGTCTTGCCTCAAGGAGCTTTTATCCCACCCAGACTCTGGGAGAAATTTCATTTAGTTTATATGCTGTTCTAAAATGTTGACCTCATCTGTTCATTCATTAATTCAACAAAACCTTTATGGGTACCCACTTCATGCCAGGTGCTACACGCACAGAGTAAGGTTGACAGTTCTCATGGTAGAGCACAGACCACAGCCCTGAGCCCTGAGAAGTGCCGAGATGAAAATGGAACACGGTGCGTAGGTGACAGCTAAGTGGCCACCACGCCAGTTAGGGTGGGATGGTGAGGGTGGATTTTGAGGAAGTGGTGACGCCCTGAATGACACGGGAGCCATGAAAAGATCAAGGGAAGACCCCTCCATACAGTGAAAGTCCCAGAGGCTGGGGTGGCATGTGGCAGGAAAGGCAGGCAGGGACCAGGTCTTATTAGCATTCTAGATCATGTATCCATAAATTTGAATTTTCTAAACTAAGAACCATCAAAGTCCTTTAGGATGGAAAGACATTTTCTTTGTTTTATGTTCTAAAAGGTCACCTTGGCTGCTGGTTACAGATGGTTTGTAAGGGCAAGAGAAGCAGCAAGACCAATTCTGAGGCACTGCAGTGATGCAGCAAGAGTGGTCCAGCTGGCTAAGACCAAGGTGGTAGCAGTGGAATTAGAAACAGGGGGAGGGGGAAATCCAGGAACAATTTAACACAGGAGTTGATGGAAGTTGACAGACTTAATGTAGAAGTGGGTAGGAAGAGAGGAATCAAGGACAACTCCAGTGCTTTTTTGGCTTGAAGAATCAGACAGATGGCAGTGCACTTGACTGACACGGGGAAGGGTTAGGTTTGAGGAATAAATTGAGTTGGATGTGGGGTAGGTTAAATGTTATTTGATATTCTTATTGGCCATCAAATAAATTTGGTAAGTGGCTTTTAACATTCAGTATGGAGATATTTACACATGTAGAAGTCATTGGCATATTTGTTAGCATTCTGAAGCCTGATGAGAGGGAGAGATTACCTGAGGGGAAAGTGGAGATAGAGAAGGGGTCCCTGCAAATCACTCTGCACACTCCCAATACTGTAAGGTCAGAAGAAGGGAGGCCAGCCCTGTCCTCCATGCATGATCCATCCTACTGTGTGTTCCTGGGATGCAAGCTGTAGGTGAACATTCAAGAAGACTTGGAAGAGAAAATGACCAGGAGATACTTTTTATATGTATCCCAGTGGCAAAAATCGAAAAGTCTGACAGTCCCAGGGTGGCTCAGTTAGTTAAGCATCTGACTTTGGCTCAGGTCATGATCTCACTGTTCATTGTTTCATGCCCTATGTCGGGCTCTGGGCTGACAGCTCAGAGCCTGGAACCCATTTCGGATTCTGTGTGTGTCTCTCTCTCTGCCCCTCCCCTGCTCGCACACTCTCTCTCTCTCAAAAATAAATAAACATTAAAATAAATAAATAGGTAAAAGCCTGACAATCCCAAATATTCGAGAATGTGGGAAAACAGGAATTCCCCAAATGCTGCTAGAGGAATGGGATTTGTAGAGCCACTTTGAAGAGCATTTTGGCAATGTCTTATAGAGT
>NC_043711.1:62997825-63021324 GCF_006229205.1 Suricata suricatta
CTTTCTTTTCATCTTTCCAGAGAGAGTAAGTAGGGAAAAGGGGCAGCGGGAGAGAGGGAATCTTAATCAGGCTCCATACTCAGTTTGGAGCCCAACATGGGCCTGGATTCCACAACCCTGGGATCATGACCTGAGCTGAAATCAAGATTCAGACAGTCAACCGACTGAGCCACCCAGGTGCCCGGAGAGTCTATTTATTAAAATGAAATGGAAAAATGATAAGATTGACAGAGTTGAATGATATGTTTAGCAGGATGTGTGATTTTCAGTATGCTTATTCACAATCAAAATTATTAGGAAAATAAAAAGGGTAGATGTATATGAAAATGGAGGGAGATGGAAATCCAGAGAAGGTGGGAGTGAGTGCGATGATGAAGGTAGTCTGAGTGTCTGTCCCAAAGCCCCTCAATCTGGGCTGGGTCACCCTCTCATTCTGAGCCATGGCTATGGTCCTGGGCAATAGTGTCACACATAGGAGGGTCACCCACAGCTTCAGGCAAACCTAGGAGGCAGAATTCCCATTCCCAGCAAGGAGGCAGGTCACTAGGCACCTTCTCCATCCTCAGTCACCTGCACAGCCACCATATTAATTTGAATGTAAAAATAGCCTCCCCCAGGAGAAGCCCTTGATCTTCTCTGGCTAGACTATTCCTCTTGCTGACACCTTTGGAAGCATCTTCAACCTCCACATGCCACACTTGTTTCCTTGGTCCTATGAAAGTGACCAAACATAAAGAACCTAGAGATTATGGTTCTCACTTAGTAGCACTTGGATTTATCCGTAATGCAGAAGGGAAGTGCAGGGACCCTATAACACAAAGGTGGACAAGGACACAGGGTGCACTCAGCTGCATGGCTACGGGACCCATCATGCATCTGATGTCACAGGGGATGTACCTGACAAAACTACCAGAATTTAGCATTCCAGAGTCAGACTTGACTCTCTGAATGATCTGTTTTCACACACACCACACCCCTCCACCAGCCAAAGTGATCCCCTTCAACTGCTCTGCCCTGAGGTCCGCCCTGAGGTCCGCCCTGGTGTCAACATTGAATTTGAGAGCTTCCCCACATTGTTCCCAGATACATTTGTGTGTATTTGTTTGTTTTTAAATTCCTGTAGAAGCTTGATCTCACCTCTCATGTTCTTCCCAATTTAATTCCTTGAGGACAAACACAGATAACCTGCCACCCACAAAAGGGGGCAATTCTCATCTAAGTTTTCCCAGATTACAGACGATAGCAGTTTAAGCTTAAGTGCTTTATCAACATTGGTGCTGCTAATAGAAATTTCTGCATATCTACCTACACAACCCAAGACCCCACTACATCCCTGCAACTGTCCAGAACTCCTACAAGATGGGGGAAGGGGCTGCTTAAGCATCTGCCAAGCAAGCACTGCTCTTCACAACGCTATTTGTCTGCCAGGGACACGTGCAAACACCTGGGAAGGTGGCCACAGAGCCAAGCAGCTATTATTCAGTGCAGTCAGAGAGGAAGACAGGATGCCAGGTTCCAGGGCACAAAGTTAGTGAGACAGTGGTTCTACCAAAAACACAGCATCTGTCTCATTTCTAGAAAACCTCAGGTAGTGAGGAAGGACCCAAACCCAAGTGACAGACACTGACAAGCACCGGGCATCACAGAGTCTAACCTGATAAAGCCAGGGCATCATCTGTGTTTGTTCTCTCCCACAGGGAAACAGAAAGGGTGGTATGCTTGCATTCCCACACAGGGAGAGAGGGGGTGGCTGTAAAAGACAGGAGAGAGGAAATCAAGCCAGGGGTTGGGTCTCTGGGTCCCCTCCCTCATTCTACTCAGAAACCAGGGTACTCTACCTTCACACGTGAGCATTCCTGTGTAACAAAGCACTGGAAGCCTGACCAGTTCACCTGGGTGATTTTCATGCTAACTGGCATCCAGGCCAAGGAAAAGAATTCAGGAAGGTCAGGTTCTTTTCCTATAAGGTCACACCAGGGCTCCGCCTGAATGAGGCTGGGCTTGTAGCACCCCAGTCTAGAGCAGGGGTCTACACTAATTTGTACCATTCTGTAACCACTCTGGTAATCTCTCTGCAGGTGGGGACCTCATTTGAGGGGTCACATTTCAAGCAGCAGCTCTGTCCAATTTCAAAGATGTCTAGTTGCAGCAACTGCCTGGTAGTTTGGCAGCATGGACCAGTGGTAAGTGCACCAGCTGTGAGCACAGAAAGACCTGCCTTTAAATTCCATCCTGCCCCCGGTTGGCTGTGTTCTGAACCTATCTGGGCACAGTTGGATCCCTAATGTTAAAGGCTTGTGCTACTAAGGGGAAACTCTTTGGAGAGTTAAAAAAAAAAAAAAAGACAATGAGATTAAAACACTTTGAAACGAGCACCTAAATACTTCCCAGTTCTTGTCCTATTTAAATTTTCTTTTTCTTAACTGTGAGCATTTCCATGAGGCAGAGTGATGCTAAAAAACGCTTCAAATAGACATATATACCTCCTGGTCTGGAAAAAGGCCATTTCATTACCAGGGGCAGACCTGGATCTATAAAAGACCAGTGCTTGTGGAGTCTAATCTTCCTTTGACAGCTGCCCAGAAGTCTCTAATCTCAAGATCTGCCCACAAGATGCTTATTTTCCCCGACTGGGGACAAAATTCTTAATGCCATTCCTGCTCACATGGGAGGCTGGCGGGGAGGGAAAAGGGAGGGACTCCCAATCTTGTGTTCTTTCTTTTAGGGTTAGATAAAAGGAGAAAAAAATTTCTTGAAGGCCAAATGGAATTAAAAGGAGAAAGTGTTTATGGATCAAGTTCTGATACAGAGCTCTTCAAATGGCAGGTGAACGCAGGAATGTTATTGTGGTTTGAAAAGGGATGTGTTGCTGATATGGTGAAGACTTGAAACCTAGGGTGTGGGAAAAGTCAAGTGTTTAGCTCTCAGCTATGGAATTTCTATTCCCCTAGTGCATCAACTTGGCCTTGGGGTGTAATGGACCTTTACAGTCCCATCAGCCCTGTCTGTTGAGACCTACCTCTTGGTCATGAAAAACCACATCTCCTGTTTGTTTCTGCTGAGCTCAGGGAGCCTCATGGACTGGTCAGTAGGTACATCCCATGTTGGGGTTCCATTAAAGTAGTCTGAGAAGCACCTGGGTGGCTCAGTCTGTTGAGTGTCCAACTTTGGCTCAGGTCATAACTTCACAGTTCATGAGTTTGGGTTCTACATTGGACTGTCTGCTGACAGCTCAGAGCCTGGAGCCTGCTTCAATTCTGTGTCTCTGTCTCCCTCTGCCCCTTCCCTGCTTGTACTCTTTGCTCTCTCTCTCTAAAGCAAATAAACATTAAAAAAATAAAAAATAAATAAAGTAGTCTGGAAATGGGTTCTTTATCAACTTTCAGATGATCTTTGAACTGTCACTGTGGAAACAAAATAATGAAGGCTTCTTTCTTCCATTTGCAGAGATGTATCTATAAAATGATAATGGGGTTTTTGTTTTCTAAACTTTGTGTTACATCTCCCAAGGGTGTCTGCATTTATATTTTTGAAATTTAATTATAGTTGCAAACATAATACATGAATAGATTCTCACTGAAAAACACACATTGCAGCTAAATCTAAGCGCTCCTGACCATCATCCATACTCCTTTTCACCTACCCAGAGGTGACCAGTATTATCGGCTTTGTGTGCACCACTCTCAAGTGGTGTCATTCTGTGTTTTCTCTACCCAATGGAATTGTATGTATCATCCCCATAGCCCTTATTTCACACAATGAAATGTGAGATTTATCCACATTGATGCATGAAGCCCTAGTTCATTCATTTTAAGTGGCAATGGTTTTCCACCCTCAGGAAATACCACATGGAGACATACATAGGGATATACCCTGTAGTCATTCTATTGTGACAGACACTTAGGTCATTTGTAGTGATTTGTGGTTACAGGCAGTACTGTGTTGAACATCCTTATGTACTGTGTGAAACCTCACAGAAAATGCTGGGCTCCATTCATGTAAGAAGTTCTGAGGTGGTGCCACCTTGCTCTCCAGGTAGCTGTGCCCGGCTATACTGTCTCCACCATCTTTGAAAGTCTCCCTGTCACTTGTCAGTGTTTCATTTTATCAAACTTTTAAGCTTTGGCCAATCTGATGAATAGAAGTGGCTTTTTATTGTCTCATTGTGCTTTGCTTGGATTGCATTTTGTTGTCCATTTGTATTCCTTCCTTTGAGGAATTGCCTGATCATTTATTTGTTGCACATCTTGGGATTTCTTGGTTTTTCTAATTAAATTGTATGGGTTGTAGATATGCATCTCTTGTCTCAAATATTTAAAAGATTTTCTTTCATGCTGTTGTTGGTTTTTTTTTTTTTGTCTTTTAATTTCCTTAAGCTTTTAATGTTGATAGAATCAAAAGTTTTCATTATGGCTCTTGTTTATTGACCCTGGTCTAGGAAAACATTCCTTATCCTAAAGTTATAAACAGTTTGCTCTATTTTCTGCTGAGACTTACACATAGTGTTGCCTCATATATTTACATATAATGTATTTATTTATTAGTAGGCCTTTCATTCATCTGGAGTATAATTTTATGTATGGTATGAAATCAGGAGAAGGAGGGTAGGGATAACTCTAATACGGCCCAAGCTAGCTTCCCCAAACCCCTATATCTGGCACTCCAGGATGGCTATCTCTGCCCCAAGGCTATAACTGCCTGCCTTCTGCAGGCTAAGGAATGTACCAGAGGGCCACCGCTTAAAAATATGCCCAAAGTCTGGGGATGGCCTATGAGGCAGGAGACAGAACTCTGCCCTTGACTTGTTTTTAAATTCCAAACGAGGAGCAAATGAACCCAACAGCAATTTTGCAATGGTCCATCTTACCCCTGCTGATTCAAAACATGCTCTAATCATAGCCAGAACCTTCCTGTTTACTAAAATACAACATTTACTATCTTTTTATTCCATTTTCTATTTTGAAGTTAAAGAGAAAGGAAAAAAAACCTTCCACACCACATACTTACATAGAGAAAAAAAAATAATAGACAACCTGCCCCTATACACTCTTCTGAGTAAAGTGAAATTAATGGTTTGATGTGTCAATAACTTTCTGTTTTTAGCTCAAAGTGGAAAAGAGTGGTGTCAAAAATAGAAATACTAGGCCCCACAAAGAATCACTTGTGCAAACCCCCATGTCAGCAAACCAGGACTTAATGCCTAACCTAAATGCAGCTCCAGCCTCTCCCAGGAGTGGTATTTTCAACCAGTTGCAATTTCCTAATCAACACTAGTAATATAAACTGCAGGACAGACCCTTGGCCCTTCCCCCAGAAGAAGGTGATCCAGCCTAAAACAAACCTTTCTTTCCTTTATGACTTCCTTGTCCTTGCTCCCTTCTACCTATGCAGGTCTTCCATTTTGTACTGCTCCTTAGAGTTCCTTTCTACTTGCTGGACAAGATGCTGCCCCATGCATGAATCATTGGTCAAGTAGACCTTCAAGTTACTCAGTTAAATTGTGCTTCGTAAATAGTAGTATTTAGAGGAAACAAACACAAGTAAACAGATCTAATATTTAGGAGCAGAATTTGGCTAAATGACCAACTTGGAATTCCTTTGGCTCTACAGCTTCGAGCAGTGCATCCTTGAGTAAATAATTTGAGTCCTTAAATTTCCTCATCTATGGACCCAGGATAGGCTAAGACCTGCTCCTAGAGCTGCTTAAAGGATCCACTTAAGGTGGACGCAGGCAAAGCCCATAACAGATGTATACTTTTAGTATTTGCTGGTGGGGAGTGTTATTACTGACTTACACCACCCATCCATAACAAAAAAGTCAGAGCTCTGGTTCAGAGGGTGCTAGAAGTGTACGGTGGGATTAAGGTAGGAGGATGTGTTGGCTAATTATATCTGTTGGGGGAACACGAGTTCTTGTTCAGTGGTCATGAGAAAGACTTCCACACGCTATGTCCCTATAGGGACTTGAATTCCATGGGGCTTCTTGGGGCCCCACAGGTAGGAGTGTTCTTAAAGTGGATAGAAACATCTGACATCAGGGGATTCCCTGAAACTTCAGGACCTGGTATCCTCTGTGTGAATCAATACCTTCTGGGTACACCCCAACATGTTGATGGACAAGGATTTCATAGCTCTTAGCCTCTTGGACCTTTCTCAGATCTGAAAACCCCTGCAAACATCAGGCAGCACAGTGGTCTCCACTGAGACCAGCCCTTCCACCAGAGGGGGCCCCTAATGCTTCCTAAGAGTGGTCAGGAAAAGGGAACATGGCCATACACAGACAGTCCCATGGTTCTTGTCAAAGCACAGCTTTCAGGTAGCCCGAAACAGCTTTGTCTGGTGCACAGAGACCCAGAAGGGCCAGTGGAGACAACTCAGAAGCAAGATCTACACTGTCCCCAAGTTCCCTTTAAGATGGAGCCAAACAAAGGATCTTCAGGGAACTTTGCTTGAAACTGGACTCTTGTCTGACCTGCTTCCCTGCCCCACTATGTGCTCTTGAGAGCACTTCCTGATAAGCCACTTTCATAAAAATCTTTAGCTCTTGGCCTATTTCTGGGGAACCTGACTTAAGACAGTCCCCAACCTTCGGTCTTGGCTTCCCTCTTTCACCATTTGAGGTTGATGGTCCTGCCTGTGGGTTATTTGTGGAGCCAGAGGCTCCCTCAAATGCCCAGACCTGAATATAAACTCCACAGAGTAGGAACCAGGTCTTTTTACTCACTGCTGTATCTTCGGAGCTCAGGCCAGTCCCTGGCACACATAAATTGTTGAATGAACGAGTGAGCTTCCGTCTCTGCCTTCCTCTTGGTAACTTCCCTGTTCATTTTCCTCCTAGAATGGGGCTAAATCAGGACATGGAGGGGGTGGAGCTCCAACCAGTCCATGCTCAGCTGGACATGGTGGGGAAGTGACTGACATGGTGGTAGCCACTAAAAGGCCCTGCTCATGATTTGTCAACTATTTACCACCTACAGCCATTCATGGGTTGCACGTCCAGAATGCACAGTTAGGTTGTCATGGAGCAGAAGCTAATGACTTTAAAACACAGTCCCTCTAATGACTAAGTTGTAAATTGCTTCTACTAAAAAGGAAGGCCCACGTTGGTTCTGCCACCAGAAAATCAACAGTTAGTATGTGCAGACCATGAAGGCCTGAGAAGACCTTGATGGCTGGGTGCCATGCAACTTCTAGAAAGCTGTGCCCAGAGTTTCTTGGGTTTTCTTATTCACTATATTTGAAATGATTCTACAAACACTGATACAACTTCAAATTTAGTGTATCCTTGGGAGAAAAAAAGTTTTTCAGATACACATGGTGTCTGTAGTTCAGTATATGAGATGTGGAAACAACTTGTGTGGTTGCGTCTTGAACCAGTCATTCTGCTGAGGTCTTAATTTACTTGGTCAGTTGTCTGAGGCCAGTATTGTGTTCAGTTCCTCAATGACCTCAGAAGTCACACATTATTACCACATTTCTACTGCGGCTTTGAGTTTTAAGGTTAAATAAAAAGCTAAATGGTAGAAGGGCCACAAAGAATAGAGTTCTTTCTGAGAGTTGGCACTGATAAATTCTGCAGCTCTGTTAGTTTCAGCGTTTGTGTTTTAAATCTGATTTTGCATTTGTTTCTTAATATTTTTAAGAAATGTATATAAAGTATGTATTAATCATCAGGCTCTGGATCTGCAATAGGGAAGAAAAACACAAACAATGTGCTCCATCAAATTTTAGATACTATTAATTATAAGGCACATTCTTATTTTGTATGCCATCAAGAAAAAACAGAGCTACCAATTAAAAGTATAACACACCACTGACTATAGGATACAAATGATTTCAGAGATGATAAATTTTGGAAATCAGTAGATTTTGGAATTGAAATGCACTGATCTATGCCTTCATGGAAGTCAAAAAGCCTGAGGTTTGTTATCTGGTCAGTGACAAACCTGCTTCGTGGGGACTGGCATCCTGGAGTTTGTAAAATGGGGACTGGTGAGATGACCAGCAGGCATTCAGGCCTCCTGGGGTCCACCTGGCTCCCTCTCCAGGTGTGGTGGCTCTCTTGGAAAACATTCTGCCTTGACCATGACCGGAAGCCTGGCAAAAACAGATTCCTACACTCTGAGTAGGTTCTTTGGCCCCAGGTCCCTGGAAAACATGAAACCTGAAACCCGCTGCCATGGGAAATATGCACTAAGACTTGAGTATGGTGCCCTTCTGGCCTTTGAGCATTCAGAAAAACTCCAAGGCCAATGGAGCTTTGGGTAGATTCACCACTGAGATCAACTCTGTCCATCCTTAGATCAGTTCAGCCACAAGAGTTTTGTTCCTATAGTTAAAATGACGCAAAGACTGATGCAAAGAAGTTCCCTTTCAAAGTCACAGTTGAGCACTGTATACCAAGCCTACCTAAGGGTAACTTGGAATGTCATTTTGTTTCTCTCTTTTCCTTTGATTAAAGCCCAGACTCTGTAAAGTCAGATGCAGAACACGTGGAAGACTGGTAAATGGCAAATGATATTTGTTTGGCAGAAAAAATTTTAGAAAAAAGGTTTTAATTTTATTGCCCTGGACATCATTAGCCACTTTCATATTAGGTTGAACCATATGAAATTGCAATTGTTTGAAAGTCCAAACATTGTTGACTAAATATTAGCAGTGTCAAGCTTAGACACACAAAGCTGGCTAACAGTGGGTGTTATTGTTGGTTCAACATAGGATTCTTTTGTCTAGTGACTACTATTAACCAGTCTCTGCCATCCACAATTGGCTTTAACATTCTGTTTCTCTTTTAGTGAGTGAAATCAATCTTTGACACACACGCATTAAGTACTTGTATGAGAATTGTGGTTTTCATTTCTGAAAATTATCTCTGAGGTGTAGGGCCATCCATTCTAAGACACTTGCCAACCCTGGGTCCCAGGACTTGTGTGTACATGTGTGTATGTGTGTTGGGCAGGGTTCTTAACCTCTCTGGACTTCAGTCTTTTCAAGCATTAAATAGATGAATGGATTTCTAACCTCTTCTGGCTCCAACTTTTGTTGATCTCTAGCTGTCCTTCTGTGCCTTTCAGAATGCAGTGGCATGAATGTTGTTGTCACATTCACTTCCCTTTTTACCACTTCCAGCTTCCCACTTAGCTTTACTGAGCTTTCTACAAGCACTGGAGGAGAAAGAGTGACTCACCCTTTCTGGAAGCTAAGCTGAATGTATATCATCAATTTCTATATGAAAACTATTGAATTCAGCACTTCTAATTCTAGGAATTGCCCCAAAGAAATAATCAGATATATATCAAAGAATGTTCTTGGCAGCATTGTTTATAATAGTAAACAAGAACTAAATGTCTTTTTTTTTAGTTTATTCTCAAATTGGTTTCCGTATAATACCCAGTGCTCTTCCACACAAGTGCCCTCCTCCATCACCACCACCTCTTTTCCTCCTTCCCCTCCCTCTTCAACCCTCAGTTCATTTTCAGTATTAAATAGTCGCTCAGGTTTTGCGTCCCTCTCTCAAGAACTAAATGTCTAACAGTGGACTGGTTAAAATATGGTACAGCAATATACTGGAATACTACACAGTCATTGAAATAGTGATTCTGTTACTCTTAAAACAGTGAACAAATTGATGGTTGCCAGAGGGGAAGTAGGTAGGGAGATGGTGGGAAAGGGGAAGAGGGTTTAGAGGTTCAAACTTCCAGTTGTAAAATAAAGAGGTCCTGAACATAAAGGCATAGCATAGGGAATATAGTCAGGAATATTTAATAATGTGGTATACAGAGAGATGGTAACTACCACTTATTGTGATGGGCACTGAATACTGTATAGAATTGTCAAATCACTACACTGTACACCTGAAATAACATAACACTGTATGTCAACTATATCTCAATAATAAATTTTAAAATGGTAATCCTGTTATATATTTATTGATATGTACAACATATGTCAACATATCAATATAGTGATAAGTTAGTGGAAGAAAAGATGCAAAATGGCACGTATTCTCTGAGCTCATTTATGCAATATATTTATCTATGGATTTATGTACTATAAAGGATAAACAGCAAAATTCTGGATGCCTCTGCATGTAGTTACTCACAGGGCCCATTTCCAGATGGAGCATTTAGTGGTGGTAAAATATAGGTAATCTTCTCTTCCTTCTTTGCATTTAAAAGTTTTTCTGCAATAAATGTATTTTTTCCCATAGGAAATATAGCTATCTTCATTTTGGGGAAAAATAGAAGGGAAAGAGAAATTTGATGGGTGGAACTCATATAGAGCCTGAAATTAATAGCACAGCAATTAGACAAGTTTTCTTTTTCTTTATTTTTTTATTTTTGAAAGAGAGAGAGACAGAATGTGAGCAGGGAAGAACAGAGAGAGAGGCAGACAGAATCTGAAGCAGGCTCCATGCTCCAAGCTGTCAGCACAGAGCCCAATGTGGGGCTCGAACCCACCAACCATGAGATCGTGACCTGAGCTAAAGTTAAATGTTTAATTGACTGAGCTACCCAGGCGCCCTGTGTTTTCTCGAGAGCACATGGACTCTGTGATATACTACTCTGCTGACAGGTGCTGACATTTGCCAAACCTAAGTGCCTGTGATGTATCACTGGTTGGTGCAGGCCTTGCTAAAACAAAGGAAATAAGACGGCCTGCCATTTGCCATAGCAGAGCTATAGAATGAGGTTCCTCACTGCCTGAAGCCAGGAACTTGTCAAGTACAAGTGGAATTTCACCTATGCAGTGCATCTTTTTTTCTACTCAGGTACATGACAGGCGTTGATCTCAGTATGGAACAGAAGGCATTCTTCATTCCAAACCAGCAGCAGTTATTGTAGGGAAGTGTTGTCTCCCTCTCTCTTTTTTTTTTTTTTCTAGTTATAAAAAATGCTCAGTAAGCTCTGAGCTATAATTTTCCTATGGACCTCTGCTTCTATTGAACCCACTCCAGGTGCCTGCCAAGTTGAAATGCACAAGTTGGGGGATGTGTTCAAATTATCATTTCCCCAAAAGTTTTTTGCCCAACACCAGCAGTGTAAGATGTGAGCAGGTGGGATTTCCAAACAGGGTTACTGCTCTGGTGACACTGGAATCATTCTATGACATTCACTCAGACAAGGTCCTTGTGGGCTCCTCAGAACCTTTGAGATGCTGGTGTGCGGGTGGGTCCCCAGGACAACAACAGGGTGTGCAGGGTTCCTCGACTGCCCTATGACTCTTCACTGATGGCCATTTCAGCCAAGCGGCATTCTGCAGAAACTCAAAGAAAGGGGGACGCTGACATGACCTCGGGGGACAATAACTGCTGCATGTAGAATCTCTGTCTTAAAACAAAAACAAAACCAAGAAAAACCCACCAGATATGAATGGCGTACAGATTCAAAGGAAATAAACTGAAGAGGAAGCATGAATCTACAACTTGCAACATGAAAGCGAGAATTTTGAAAGAGACCATTAAAACCTTATTTTCTGTAAGTTGAGTATGATAATGTCCTCAGAGTGCATATATTTAGTTTAGGGAAGGAAGAAGGCAGAGGGATTATGAAAAGGGAATTTGGATTTTAAGAAAATGTGAACGTCAGTCATTTCAGTCTTGTGAAGATGGTTAATAATAACTCTGAGAGGAGGAATCACTGAAGCTTTGAAACTTGTTAAAATACAAAGGATTTGCTCCTGATCAGGAACTGAATCTCTAATGCAGGAGTCTGCAGAGGCACCCTGACCTCATGCTTTCAGATAGAATATGCGTATTATGCGTAGCAGGTGTGGGTAGTGCCCTGCCTGTAACCTGTGAAGGCCACCACTCCCAGAGGCTGTGATGGCTTTCTCCTGCAAGCATCTAGAAGTCCCTCCCCAAGGCTTGTGGATGCTCAGAAGACCTCAGAGGAGGGTGAGACCAGGTGCATAAATACACCAGCTTCCTTCCTGTTGGAGGGACAACATGGACATTCACTATTCAGTCTCCCAGGACCAAGAGGCTGCCTTCCCTACTTTGTCTCACTCCCCTACTCTGGTACCTGAGTCCCCGTGATCACCTACCAAATAGTAGACTACTGGCATTCACATCCTGTCTCTGAATCTGCTACTGGGGAGCTAAGCCAATGTTTTTTTTTTTGCTATAAATTCAGAGCAAGACCTCTCAGACCATCTCCTCCATCTCAAGCATCTAGGTGCCTTACCACCCCTTTTAGTCTTTGCTCCTCCCTAGTGTTCCCAGGTAATGGGTATATGGGGGCATCTTGGAGTATTCTCACACCCTACTTTGGTCATGTGACCAGAATTGAGCACAGTGTTCCAGTGTTAGCCTAGCCTCATCTCCTCTACACACACACACACACACACACACACACACACACACACACACACACAGAGTGATAAAGACACTTGCAACTCTCTTATTATCATTAGGAATAAAAGTAACAGAATAATACCAACCAGACTAGTGTTTCTTAAACAGGAATGAGCCCACGTGTCACCTGGGGTGCTTGTTAAAACGCAGATTCTGGCTCCTAGGTCTGGGGTAGGGCCTGACATTCTGCATTTCTAACAAATCCCTCCACTGATTGACAGCCCACACGTGGAGCAAGGTTCCAGTGGCCTGTGAGAGCCCAGTGGACAGGACCAGTGCTTTTGAGGTCGGTATATTCAGTATCTTATCCAACTTATCCGGCCACATAGTGGATGCCTAATAGGTATTGTTGAAATAAACTCTTGTAATTGTTTTATTAATAATTCAGTTCACTAATTTAATCCAGGTGCCCAGCTGCCGACAAGACAGCAACAACTGTTTAGTGCAACTTCACCAAGAAAAATCTTTCTCGTGGTGGGAAAGTGCATGTCAAATCTGGAATGAGAGTCACTGTCAACTCATTTATTTGAGACCTGCTCCTTTTAGGATACTGGGCTAAACGGAAACCAAAGAGATGTAAGACATTGACCCTGTTCCAGAAAAGACTTACGATGTGATCGGCAGAGATAAGTAACAAGGAACACGTGTCTGGTGAGTGGTCACAGACAGTAGTAATACCGACAACCTCTATTTGTTCAACATAACTCACCTGACTTTCAGTAAAGCCCTTCAGATCACTAATTAGATAGCACTATTGTCTGCGGCCAAGCTTTTTTTTTTTTTTTCAGGTCTAGTTAATGAGTGTTTGAGGAAGACTTTTGGAGTTAAGTCTGGAATTTCAGAATCTCCTTTTAATGTTCAGCCTAACTTAATCATCAAGATACAATGAGTGGATGCTCTGTAAAGGGTGCCGGGGGCCGTGGGCATCTGTGGAGTGAGGAAGGAAGAGCCAGAGAGAGAGCCCTGTGGGTCCTTTGATCAATGCCACCACCGTCCCATCTCACCTGCCCCACGGCTGTGGCTGGTTGCACATCCCTGCGCTCATGTCCTGAGACTTGTCTATTCTGATGGCCAAGGGACTGATGTTTTTGATATCATATGTAAACCACCATTTGGAATATGTATCAAATAGGCTGACTTTGTGAGAACTCATCAAGCTGGATACTGATGAGAGCATGTTCTGTATGTAAGCTACAATTTAACAAAAAGTTAAACATATAATAATAAAATTAATAAAATAGTGTCATTTGAAGATTCAACAATCATGACCTCCGAAGTGAACCTGGGTTGAATCTAGAATGAGAAGAAAATAAATTACATAAATTTATAACTGGGGTGATTACCAAACATTGAAGGTGGACCGTGAGCTGTAGCGTGTTGTAGCCATGTTCGATTTCTTGGTTTGGGTCATTTACTATGAATATGTAAGAGAATATCCTTACTCCTAGGAAATACACACATAAGGGTTTAAATGGGTGTGATATCTCCAATGTATTCTCAAATATATAAGAAAATATATGTGATGGCATATAAAGAGGCAAAATTTATATATTTATGGAATAGTTAAATATTTATACAATTTCTTGTGTATGTATGCATGAAGAAAGAAAGAAAGAGAACAATCAGGCAAATGGGGCAAAATGTAAACTAAGGAATCTGGAAACTGGGGCAATGGGTATAGAGTATTATTCATGCAACTTCTATGGAAATTTCAAATTATATAGTACATATATACATGAAAGTCTATTATACATACATACATGAAAGTATGTAATATGAGGAATCTCTTGTGTTACTATTCTTGCAACTCTTCTGTAAAGTATGTTAATAACCTCCCTCTTCTACCCCCAGCCCCAAGGAGGGTGGGGAAATTAAAATGATGCACACAAGAATGAAAACCCAGCTGCTAGGAACCACTTCCCTAATCTCTGTCAGCACATCTCCAAAGCTCACTATCACATTCTTACTGTTGGGAAATCTCTCCTTTGGAAAGCTCAGTAGGCTGTGTTCCTTGTCCTCAGAATCTGTGTCAATGTGCCCTTGGAACACAAGCCAGAGGAAGTGCTGGTAGAGGCAGGCGGCACCTCTTCCCGCCCAAGGCTGCTCAGCTCTGACACCTGGCTGAGCTGTGGCTGAAGCGCATGCCAGGTGCTGGCCACACCCAGCGGAGCCCCCAACACAGCCAGCCTTTGGTGGCCCACTGTGGGCTATAGGAGGCTGACAGAGCTTACTGATGAGCCCTGGAACCACACAGGCCTGGTTGGAAAGGCCAGTTTGGGATCCTGCCAACTGTATGGGCCCAGACTGGATTTCCTCATTTGTAAAAGGGGAAGGGGTAACTTGGCGGGACGATGATGGGGAATAGCATAAAAAAGGTACCTTGGGCATTAGTGCTCCAATCACAATCAGCCCACACCAGGAGGGCACAGGGCTGCGGAACGTGGACTACGGCACCCACACCCGGCAGCACACACGTACACAAAAGTATTCCTCTTCGATGGACCCACTGAGCCTCAGCTGTCACATTTCCAGAAAGGACACAATTTATTTTTATTTATTTATTTTTATTTATTTATTTATTTTATTTTAATTTTTTAATGTTTTATTTATTTTTGATACCAAGAGAGACGGAGCATGAAAGGGGGAGGGGCAGAGAGAGAAGGAGACACAGAACCGAAAGCAGGCTCCAGGCTCTGAGCTAGCTGTCTGCACAGAGCCTAATGCGGGGCTGGAACCCACGAACCTGAGATCTGACCTGAGCTGAAGCCGGAGGCTTAACTGACTGAGCCACCCAGGCGCCCCTATTTATTTATTTTTAATATAATATTTTTAATGTTTGTTTATTTTTGAGAGAAAGAGAGAGAGAGAGAGCATAAGTGGGGAAGGAGCAGAGAAAGAGAGAGAGGGAGACGCAGAAATCTGAAGCAGGCTCCAGGCTCTGAGTGGTCAGCACAGAGCCTGACACGGGGCTCGAACTCACGAACTGTGAGATCATGACCTGAGCTGAAGTCGGATGCTTAACTGACTGAGCCACCCAGGCGCCCCTATTTATTTTTTTTAATATTTCATTTATTTTTTGAGAAAGAGAGAGTGAGGAGAGGAGAGGCAGAGAGAAAGAGGGGGACAGAGGATACAAAGTGGGCTTTGTGCTGACAGGTTGATATATTAGTGAGCCCCATGTGGAATTTGAACTCATGAACTGTGAGATCATGACCTGAGCCAAAGGTGAACTCAGAGGACTGAGCCATGCAGGCACCCCAGAAAGGAAGCAATTTAAATTTTGTCAGAGTTAATTTTTGTGTCACTTGGGAAAAATAAAAAATAATTTTTAATTATGTAGAAATGGTGGTGGATCAAAAATTTTCAGTATTTAAGAAATTCTAAGTGGATCTAATATGGTCTTGGGGATCGGGCAGGAAAAGACTGTGGGGTGAGTGGCAGGGGTAGGGGAGACAGTGAGGGGAGCCCAGAGGAGACTGCTGAATGGGCTGCTCTTGTGACAGGTGTATTGGTTTTATGTCCTTTGGCAGGTTCCTAACAAAAACATGACAGCTGGCATGGTGTTCCCTGTGTGTATTTTTTTTTCTGTCACCCACACACTAAGTCCAGCTCCTTCTAATACAGTTGACCCTTGAACAACACAGGGGTGGATGCACTGACTCCTTTGAACAGTTGAAAATCCAAGTATAACTTTGGACTCTCCCAAAACTTGACTAATTGCCTGCTATTGAGCAGAAGCCTTAACATAAACAATTAACACATACTTTGTAATATACTATATTCTTACAATACAGTAAGCTAGAGAAAAGAAAATATTATTAAGAAAATCATAAAAAAGAGCAAATACATTTACAGCACTATATTATATTTTTTAAAAAAGAATCTCTATATAAGTGGACCCTTGCAGTTCAAAACCATGTTATTCAAGAGTCAGGTGTAGTAGGTACTCACAAAGGACTACAAATCTCTCCAAATGGAAGATGTGGTACATATACAATAGAATATTACTCAGCCATCAAAAAGAATGAAATCTTGCCATTTGCAGCAACATAAATTGAGCTAGAATATATTATACTAAGTGAAATAAGTCCTTTAGAGAAAGATAAATACCATATGATTTCACTCATATGTCAAATTTAAGAAACAAAACAAATGAACATATAAGAGGGGAGAAAAAAAGAGAAAAGGAAACAAACTATAAGATACTTTTTTTTTTGTTTATTCACTTATTGTGACAGAAAAAGTGTGTGTGTGTGAGTGAGGGAGGGGCAGAGAGGGGGGGGAGAGAGCTCACTGCATGGAGCCTGACTTGGGGCCCGATCTCACCAACTATGAGATCATGACTTTAGCTGAAATCAGAAGTCCACACTTACCCAATTGAGACACCCAGGCAGCCCACCATAAGAGACTCTTAGAGAACAAACCAAGGGTTGATGGGGGAGTGAGTAGGGGATGGGCTGGATGGGTGACGGGCATTAAGGAGGGCACTTGTTATGATGACCACGGGGTATGTGGTAAGCGATGAATCACTGAGTTCTACTCCTGAAACCAAATATCACACTATATGTTAAGTAACTAGAATTTCAATAAAAATCTGAGAAGAAAAAAAGTAAAAAAGAAAGAAATACACTGTTAGCTTTAGCCAATGATAGCTATCATGAAACCAGTGGCCTTCTCTGCAGCACGTAGTACCTCTCATATCATTTAATCCTCACATTGTCCCAGTGCAACGGGCAGGGACTTTTAGTGATCCCATTTTGCAGATGAAGAAACTGAAGCTCTGACAGTTTTTCCCATGTCAAGCAGCTGGTAATGGTTGCAGGAGGGATGGACGGCTGGGATTCTCAGACTTCCAAACCCATGACCTTTCCACAGTACTTCCCCAACTTTGTTTTTAAGTTTTTATTTTAATCACTAGGTGCTCATCATAGTAAGTGCACTCCTTAATCCCCTTCCCCTATTTCACCCATCTCCCCATTCACCTCCCCTCAGGTCTTTTCTCTAGAATTAAGACTTAAGACTCTGTTTCCCTTCCTTCCTTCCTTCCTTCCTTCCTTCCTTCCTTCCTTCCTTCCTTCCTTCCTTTTTTTTTTAAATTTTCTTTTAATGTTTTATTTATTTTTGATACAGAGAGAGACAGAGCATGAGAGGGGGAGGGGCAGAGAGAGAAGGAGACACAGAACCGGAAACAGGCTCCAGGCTCTGAGCTAGCTGTCAGCACAGAGCCCGACGCGGGGCTCGAACCCACGAACGTGAGATCTGGCCTAAGCCTAAGTTGGAGGCTTAACCGACTGAGCCACCCAGGCGCCCCCTTCCTTCCTTTTTTTAATGTAAGCTCTACACCCAACGTGGGGCTTGAACTCATGACCCTGAGATCAAGAGTCGCATACTCTACTTACTGAGCCAGTTCTGTGTCTCAAGAGTTTGTTTCTTGGTTTGTTTCTCTTTTTCCCCATTTGTTCATTTGTTTTGTTTCTTAAATTCCATATATGAGTGAAACCATATGGTTACTTATCTTTCTCTGACTTACATCTCTTAGCATAATATACTCTAGTTCCATCCATGTTTCTGCAAATGGGAAGATTTTGTTCTTTTTGTGGCTGAGTAATATCCCATTGTGTGTGTGTGTGTGTGTGTGTGTGTGTGTGTGTGTGTGTGTGAGTATATACATAAATATATGCATATATATACACCACATCTTCTTTGTCCACTCATCAATCAAAGGACACTTGGACTGCTCCCATATCTTGACCAGTGTAACTAATGCTACTATAAATACCCGGTAGTGCAATTGCTGGATCATAAAGCAGTTCTATTTTTAACTTTTTAAGGATTCTCCATACTCTTTCCTACAGTGGCTGCAACAGTTTGCAATCCTATCAACAATGCAAAAGGGTTTCTTTCTCTCCACATCCTCACCAACACCCACTGTGCCTTGTGTTTTGGACTTTTGTCTCTCTGAAACACGTAAGGTGATATATCATTGTAGTTTTGATTTGCATTTCATTGGCACATATCTCTGATGTACTAAAGGTAAAATTGGGCTTTATTACGTCTGAAAAAGTTGACATGTGTGTCCCTGGAAAGCCCCTGCTGGCTGTACTCAGGATGAACTTAGCAGCTTCCTCAGACCATGGGCTTCTCCTAGAACCTACCCCCTTCATCTGAGCTCAGCATTCCTGTATCTCAGTATCCTCTTTGACTCCTGGGCACTTCCTTCCCTCTGCAGATAAGTGGAGTCTGAGGCTGTTCTTAGTGTCCAGCTGAAGGCTTGACCGGAAGCCAGGGCTAACAGCTAATTCGGAGCTTTTCCTGGTAAGGGCACAGGAAAACTCCTTGCTGAATTATCTAGAGCCGCAAAGAAGCTCTGATGGTCATTCCAATATGTATGTCAGAAATCAGCAGTCCCCGGTGACCTCTGGACACACTCAGCTATGTTTTGTCCAGATTGCTTTACTGGGCTATCTTTATGGTTAAAATAGTCTCAACATTTAAACACAAAGTGTATTTCATGCAAAAAATCAGGAGATTTACACAAGAACACAAGTTTTGAAGTTCAAAGGTTTTTAGCTTCTTAGAAATTAGGAACACTATGTTATCTTCATGATGTTACCTTCTTCCATATAGGAGCACCTAGTTGGTTCAGTTGGTTGAGCGTGTGACTCTTTCTTGATTTCAGCTCAGGTCATGATCTCATGGTTTCTGAGTTCAAGCCCCACATGGGCTCTGTGTCAACAGCACAGAGCCTGCTTAGGATTCTTTCTCTCCCTCACTCCCTCTCTCTCAAAATAAATTAAAAAAAAATTAAATGGGATATCTGCTCTTCAGTTTGCTACAGTCCCCACTATTCCTAATTGTTTTTTAGTACTATGGCCAAATGTTGCCATTTATCAACTCCCACCTGGGTTGGCTTTACTGGTCTACATGATCCACCTGGCCCCTGTAGGCTTCTGAGGTTGAGCCCTTTGGTGTACTCGTTCTAGCTGTTCCTGATGACCTATATGAGGCAGGTAGTGTGATTCAGGAAAGAGAACGGGCTCTGCCCTCAGAAACCAAGCTCTTAAAGGCAGTGGCAAAGGTTTGTTCATTTGTAAAGTGGAGACATGGCTACCACCCTTACGACTGCCTTTAAAAATTCGGTGACAAAATGCAATTATTTTCCAAGTCAGCAGTCAGCAAGCTTTTTCTATAGAGAGCCAGAGAGTAAATATTTTATGATTTGCAGGCTACTCTCTCTACAGCAGCTCAGCTCCCCAGTTATGGACGGAAGCAGCCGTGGACAATACAAAGATGGATGGGCATGGCCGTGTCCCAGTTACAAAAAGAGATGCCTGACAGGTCACAGTCTGCGGACTTTGTTCTAAGTGATTGTCTCCTTCCCTCTGCTGGTGTTCTCCAGCCCCCACCACATATTTCAGGCACAGGAGTTATTTACAAAACCATAGGGGGGGGCCTAACAACAAATAAATAATAAGAGTTTGCAATCTTCCTTCTTCTCGCGCCTTTTAAGTCTGGAGTCAGCTCTGGTCCAGTGTTCACCGTGTGGTTTTGAACCAAGGGACAGAGAAGGAAAGCATAAAGCTCAGGACTCCTGACGGACCAAGATGCTGTGTGGGACAAAGATGAAGAGGTGGGGGTGAGGCACAGAAAACTGGAGGGGACCACGATATTCAGTGAGGAGTTTGGAGAGAGTGAAGTGGGGAGGGAGCTCCTGGACACATGGACAAGTCCAGGGAAGACTAGCAAGCTGGCTCCAAGTGGGCTGGGCGGGAGGAGGCTCTGGGTCCTTTGAGGGACCCCAGGCAGGATCCGAGCTGTGCTTCAGTTTTCTTGGTTGATGGAATGTAGACAGGGTGCTATGACCAAATGAGCTTTCTGAGGGCTGCATGGATCATAGTGCTCCCTTCCTCCCTCCCTTATGGCATCCAAGGGCGCTAAGAATGGAATGCCAATTCCTCACCCATCCAGCACTCCGGTCATCCCCAGTCATCCACACAGGCAGCCCTGCCCCTCCTCCCCATCCTTCAAGCTCAGATTTCTCTAACTATTGTTTTGTTTCCCCCCTCACCACACACACAGTACCCAGGACTGGCCCTGCTACTGTAGGTGCTAAAATAACACAATTTGAATAAATGAACAATACATGTATAATACACACATACATACATTACATATTTTTTTCATGCATTCAGCATATTTATTGAACACCTCCTATTAAACACCAGGCACTGAACCAGTCCCACATGATACCAATTCAGGATAGTAGGTGCTAAATACACATGCACACACTTTTCTTGCTTTTATTTCCCTTAGCTCTGGAAAGCATGCCCCAGAGATGGTTAGGGAGACCTCAGAAATGGGTTATTTCCTAGTTTACATTGCACACCAGGATTACTCAGCCTCAACATGATGGCAATTTGGGGTCAGATAATTCTTTGTTGTGGGGGCAGCCTGTGCATTGTAGGAAGCCAGCCAGTCACACCTCCACCCACGTGGTGTAACAACCAAAACTATTTCCAGAGAACCAGTGGCCGAGACTGAACTGGCTGTCCTGAACCAGAGCCCCAAGTGACCTGCATCTTTGAGACAGTAGCATCTCAAGAGACTCTGAAACAGCCCCAGAGTCTGGAAGTGGAATGCGAAAATAAGCAATGCTTCTGGCTTGTTCCCAAGTGAGAGTCAATAATGTACACAGAATGTCAACACATGGATTCAACAAGGCCACTAGCCACCAGGTCTGAAACAAGGCAGAATGCAAGGTGCCCAGACCACAAAAATGACTAAACAGCCCCCTCTTCTGACACGGAGTGTCAGCTGCTTCACCTCAGCTACCTTGGGCTACTGTTCTTCCTCCTGCCTTCTAGATAAAAATTATTTAGCTACCCAGCCACTAAATTGCCCAAGATTCTTGATAACACTCAAATCCTCCTTTAGGGTGGCCAGATAAAACATGCAGTGTCCAGTTAAATTTCAATTTTGATAAACAATGAATAATTTTTTTTAGCATAGGTATGTTCCCAATATTGCATAGAATGCATTGTGTGTGTGTGTGTGTGTGTGTGTGTATTTATGGTATGTCTTAAATTCAAATTCAGCTGTGTGTCCTGTATTTTTCTTCCTAAATCTACAACCCTTCCTTCCTTAGAATTAGCCAGTGCAAGCCCAAATCCCATAATAAGTCCCTCCCAAGTTCTTCTTACTGAGACCTCTCTCCACCCCCATGCTTTTTCTGGTGTGTTCTCTTTGGCTTCAGCAAGCTAGTAAACCCAATTCTGATGAAGTATGTATTCGGGGTGATCTTTAAGAACAATGCCCACTTTCTGAGGCAGGAAACTGACTGGCGGCTATCTGAAAGGGACAGCTGTGCGTGCTGAGCAGGGAAGGCAGAGTGAGCCTCACATCTCCATGAATAAGCATCCAACACAGGAACAATGACATGGAAAGTGGAAGGGGGAGAAGGGGAATCCGTTTCTCCTTTCAGAGGTGGGCAAGCACAGACTCAGCATTTTAAAGCCCCAAGGGTACTAGGTCCCTTCTCTATGCAATTCCTTCCAAGTTAAAGCACAATCACCATGGAACTACTACAAAATCCACAAACTGTGTGACCCTGGCCAAGTTTCATAAACTCTCCATGTCTCAGTTTTCTACTCTGTAAAATGGGCAAAATGATAGCATGAGGATTAAATAAGTAAGTGGGTTTAAAGCGCGTAGTACAATGTCTGGAATATTGTCTCTGAAATTAAACATAAACTTAAAAAATTCTGAGTAAGCAGAAAGGTTGGGCTGTGCCTATGGAGTGGCACCAAAACAGTAGTTTTCACCAAAATGCCAGCCATTTAGTAAAGGACATGTTGCTTCTGCTTGTTCTTCTGTTTCTCTGATAAATGGCCGTGCATAGCAACAAGAGTTTGAGTTCATTTCTCCCAGGTTTTTGCTTAGGAGGGGAGGAGCCCACATCTCTGAATCTTAGCACAGAGAAAGTTTGAGCTTCTGTGGGTAAGTGGTGACATCAGGTGTTGAGGGCTCAGTGGGGCAATTTTGCTTCTGTCTGTTACAAAGCTGTGGGCAGCTGAGTCATCCTGCTTCTGAGGGTCTCCACTAGTGTGTCCGTGTGTAGCTGCTCTTAAGAGAGCAAATAAAACATGGAGGTGCCTTGAGGAAGCAGGCAGAACACAAAACAGAACATCCTCTCAGTGGCAATCACACCCACATCTAGAAAGGGGATAATGACTGAAGGAATCAAAATACTACGTCTGAACTGACTGATGCTCACAACCCAGCTGGGAAGGTAATAAGATCCATTTTCCAGGCAGGAACATGAAATCAGCTGGAGAATGCAACATTTCCCCGCTTTTTGTACCATCCTGTCTACTCATTCAAATACAGAGTATGGCAATTCTCAAACTTAAATCCCCTGGCGGTCTTGTTGAATGCTGAGAACAAACTGAAGACTGAAGAGGGAGGCAGGAAAGGGAAGGGGGATGACGGTCATGGAGAGGATCACTTGTGGGGAAGAGCATGGGTGTTATATGGAAACCAACTTGGTAATAAACTATTAATTTAAAAAAACACACACACAGACTGCTGGACGCCACCCCCAGTGTCTGAATCACGAGATCTGGGGTGGAATCCAGCAATCTACATTTCTAAGAAGTTTCCAGGAGAGGCCAGTGCTGGAAGCGGACACCACACCTTGAGAACTAGTAGTTGAGACTGCCTTGCTAACACGCTGGGCGATGCCAATCCTGCCATCCAGGGACCGGATTTAGAGTATTAACTGCTCCCTAATACACATGCTATTAAAATGGAGTCACTTAGGCTCAAGGACCTGAATGTGAGACAGGAAACCATCAAAACCCTTGAGGAGAAAGTAGGAAAAAACCTAGACCTCGACCGCAGCAATTTCCTACTCAACACATCCCCAAAGGCAAGGGAAATGAAAGCAAAACTGAACTCTTGGAACTTCATCAAGATAAAAAGCTTCTGCACTGCAAAGGAAACAATCAAGAAAACTAATAGGCAACTGACAGAATGGGAAAAGATAGTTACAAATGACATATCAGATAAAGGGCTAATATCGAAAATATACAAGGAACTCACCAAACTTCACACCCACAAAACAAATAACCCAGTGAAGAAATGGG
>NC_043711.1:63021424-63038108 GCF_006229205.1 Suricata suricatta
TACACTGTTGGTGGGAATGTAAACCGGTGCAGCCGCTCTGGAAAACAGCGTGGAGGGTCCTCAAAAAACTATCCATAGAACTCCCTTATGACCCAGCAATAGCACTGCTAGGGATTTACCCAAGAGATACAGGAATGCTGATGCATAGGAGCACATGTACCCCAATGTTCATAGCAGCAATGTCAACAATAGCCAAAACATGGAAAGAGCCTAAATGTCCATCACCTGATGAATGGATCAAGAAGATGTGGTATATATACACAATGGAGTACTACATGGCAATGAGAAAGAATGACATATGGCCATTTGTAGGAAAGTGGATGGACCTCGAGGGTGTCATGCTAAGTGAAGTAAGTCAGGCAGAGAAGGACCATATGGTCGCACTCATAGGTCTAATAGGAAAACAGGAGAAACCTAATGGAGGACCAGGAGGAGGGGAAGAGGGAAAGAGAATTGGGGGAGAGAGATGGATGCAAAATTTGAGAGACTATTGAATGCTGAAAATGAACTGAGGGTTGAAGGGAAAGGGGGAGGGGGGAAGGGAGGTGGTGGTGATGGAGGAGGGCACTTGTGGGGAAGAGTACTGGGTGTTGTATGGAAACCAATTTGACAATAAAATATTTTTAAAAAAATAAAAATAAAATGGAGTCATTTATGTTGAGGGCCCCCTATCAGTAAAACAAAGACTTAGTACCTACCTAACTTCAGTTGCAGCAACCCCTACCCCCATCCCTGGTGGAATGTAGCCTTCAGCTAGTCAACATGGAATTTTACCTGGTCAGCAGTAAGAAATTCACTGAGGATCCCCTGTGTTCCCCTTAGGAGGGCAACACTGCCTGAAACAATGATTCTTTGCTAATAACTTCCTTTTCACTCCCTCTAACTTTCAAAACCTTTCCTTTGCTGCAGCTCTACAGACTCCTTTCTATTTGCTAGATGGGATGCTGCCCAACTCATGAATCATTCAATACAGCCAATTTGATCTTTTAGATTACTCAGTTGAATTTTTATTGCTTAACAGATTTGGTGGCAGATATGGGATCATCGGAAGGGAATGCCCTGTGGCATTCAGGGGACAATGATAAACACAGATGTGGTACCCTTGACCTGTGAGTTCATGGTCTCTCACATGACTTCTGAAGAAGACCATGGGTAAATTCCCCATCTCTTTTTGTGTGGAACTCCCAATCCAATACAGGGCAGATCAGTTTGAACTGGTGGAAGCCACTGCCCACAGCCAAGCCCCTATCTTTTCAGACTGCCTTTCCCAGGTTTTAGAGTGGAAAAACCCCAGCCCTTTCCACTTTGGGAACTGGTGATGGTTACCAGTAGGACTTGAATTGGGTCTAATTTAAAAAACAGAACTGAGTCCAGGATTTGACTTGGACTCGGTCCAGCAGAAGGCATGAGGTCAATAAAATTTGCTTACATGAGATCCTTTAAAATCCAAAGAGTTATGTGCCCCACCTTCCAACACACCTGCAGATTTTGTATGTAAGAATGATAGCCCTGGAAACTATACATATCTACAAAAATGGCAAAATCTTCCTAAGCTTGTTCTGTGTCCTAATGACCTTTGATTGGTAACCGTCAGGTTGGGAACCCCAAAATAAGGCTGGACAGAAATGTGAGTTGCACCCCTATTTGAGGTTAGATTTAGCTGAACAGAAATGTGGATTAAACCGCATTTTCAGCTAGGGTCCTACCAAACTTCTGCCAGCCCATGGGAATTACAACCTAGAATTACAGTGGCCATCATGGGAAACATTCCAATAAGTCCAGATTATTTGAGAAGTGCACCTAAAGCAAAAGCTTCAAAATTCCAAAACTAGCTTCGTTGAGTTGTTGCAAAATGCTGATAAAAAAATTAAAAAGACACAAAATGTACCTAATACAAAAAAAAATAAGACTGGCTTAATTCTTACTATTTTGCTATATCCTCCTTTATTTGAATAATCATTCTAGCTATCCTCTGTCTGAATTGCCTTTAGAGGATCATAAACAAAAGTTCTCCAAGGTAATGACCTTATAGATACCCCCATATAATCTACCTTTGAAGGAGGGCCCTCTGTAGGCCCCTCCCAGAGTTGATATGACTCAGATTTACTGAGAAATGGCTACATTTTCTCCTTAAATACCCAAGGGAAAACTAAAACCAAAACCAAAACCAAACAATAAAATATCTTAACATAGGTGGATGGGTGTCACAGTCCTTACCATCCAAGCTAAGACCCAGTTCTCTGAGGAATTAAAAGCACTGTCCTTCTCTTACAAATCTTTACAAAACTAGAAATGCAATTCAAGGTTCACCTGTTCCTTTTACCAATTCCAAAACCTCTACCCTTTTTATCTCAAAGTGCTTGTAAATTATTGACCTTAGGATACCAAGGTTCTTCTTGGAGGAACCTGCATTTTCCCTCTGACTTTGAGATGAAAATGTTAAAAGCATAACCCTCAGTGAAGTAATTCTTATCAGAAGTGAAGCAAAAGGGGGAAAGCTCATTTAAAATTTAGATGAATGAAAATTCCTGTGTCTTCTCCATAAATATTAGCAAAAAATAACCCCCCAAAACAAAAAACAAAATCTAGCCATCTGAGCAAGTAACCTTAACTTATTGCACTGGCCCGAAGACAGTTTGGATCCAATGGTTCTTTTATAAACTAGGGAGTTTTTTTGGGGTGCCTGGGTGGCTCAGTCGGTTGAGCGTCAGGCTTCGCTCAGGTCATGATCTCGCGGTTTGTGGGTTCGAGCCCCGTGTCGGGCTCTGTGCTGACAGCTCAGAGCCTGCAGCCTGCTTCGGATTCTCTCTCTGTCCCTCCCGTGTTCACACTGTGTCTCTCTCTGTCTCTCAAAAAAAATGTTAAAAATATTTTAAAAATAAATAAACTAGTGAGTTTTTATTATCATACCTGTTTCACATCTAAACACTTTAAAAGGATCACTGTAATGTGTCTGTTTATATATTTAGGTGTGTCTATTGCAGATGTGTGACATTTTTTACCCCTGAATGGCATTGTTAAAACTAATTTGTAAATGACTCTATTTAATTGACTTAAACACAAGCACTTATAAATAAAGCATTTCTAAATCCCAGAAATATAATAGAAGCTAATACAAATGTTTTTCAAGTTCATGTGATGTAGGATAATTTTTGGTAAATAAAAGCTAGTTTAGCTTTGTTAATTAATAAAGACATGTCTTAGAGTTACCAATGTTGACTATAGGGCTTTTATCTCACCTAGGTTTCCTAAGTTCGTGTTATCCTGTTACAAAGTTTGCCAGCAAAAAATAACTTGAAATAATGTTTCATGAAAGGTTTTGTGGGTAATCTAAACATAATTGTTAAGAACAAGTAAATTGAATAGATGTAAATAAGACAAAGTTTTTAGGTAAACTTTAAAAATACTTTCCCCAAATCTTTTGGTTAGTTTTGCTAACCAAAATCTTTAGTTTTGCTATGTTAAGTGATGAGTTAAGTTAAATTCATTGACTATCTGGATCATTCCCAAGTAAGATAAAATAATGAAATGCTAATTACTGAAAAGAAGCTTATCTACTTTCGGTTTCATGCATATAGAGAAACTAAGAGATAAATTTGGATTCGTCAGTAAACATGTTTCATGCTTTTTTTTTTTTAAATTGTACTATAAAAAAGCACATATTTTAACAAATCACAAAAAGTATGTATTAATTTGCCAATGTATAGAATGCTAGTTTAAAGGCAGTTCACAATAATTTACTTCTTAGTTTAGGCTCCTAAGGGTTAAGAAATTCTAATTGATAGATGCAGTTAAAGCTACTAGAAGTAAAGGAAACATTTCTAGATGCAAGAAAAGTAGGATGTGTGCTTTCAGTAAAAGAACGTATGAGGAAAACACAGAGAATCTGATTGAAAATGGGCAGACATTTCTCCAAAGAAGACATACTGATGTCCAAAGACACATGAAAAGATGCTCAACATCACTCATCATCAGGGAAATGCAAATCAAAACCACAATGAGATATTACCTCATACCTGTCAGAATGGCTAAAATCAAAAAGACTAGAAATAACAAGTGTTGGTAAGAATGCAAAGAAAAAGGAGACCTCGTGCATTACTAGTGGGAATGTAAATTGGTGCAATCACTGTGGAAAACAGTATGGAGGTTCCCCAAAAAATTAAAAATAGAAATGCCAAATCATGCAGTAATTCCACTATTGGATATTTACCTCCCCCCCCCCAAAAAACACAAAACCACTAATTTAAAAAAGGTATATGCACTTTTATGTTTATTGCAGCATTATTTACAATAGCCAAGCTATGGAAGTAACCCAAGTGTCTATCTGCAAATGAATGGATAAAGAAGATGCGGTGGTGGTGGTGGTGGTGGTGGTGGTGGTGGTGTGTGTGTGTGTGTAATGGACTATAACTCAGCCATAAAAAAGAATGGGGTCTTGCTATTTGCAGCAATGTGGAAGGACCTAAAGGGTATTAAGCTAAGTGAAATAAGTCAGGCAGAAAAAGACAAATGTATGATTTCACTTATGTGTGAAATCTAAAACAAACAAATAGCAGAAACAGACCCAGCAGAAACAGCAGAGGACGAACTGAAGGCTGCCAGAAGGAGCAGGACAAGAAGAAGGAGAAGGAGGAGGAGGAGGAGGAGGAGGAGAGAGAGAGGAAGCAGAGGTATGAGGAATGGAAATACATTTTTTGAGGAAAAAAAGTAATTTTGTCCTAAAGTTAGACTTGTTATTTACATAGAGAAAACTTAGGACAACATCTGAATATAGAAAAAAAAAGTTATAAAAGTTTTGAGGAAAATGGCGCCTGCATGGCTCAGTCAGTTAACCATCTGACTTTGGCTCAGGTCATGCTCTCACTGTTTGTGGGCTCAAGCTCTGCACTGGGCTCTGTGCTGACAGCTCAGAGCCCGGAGCCTGCTTCAGATTCTGTGTCTCCCTCTCTCTGTTCCTCCCCAGCTGGTACTCTGTCTCTCTGTCTCTCAAAAATAAGTAAACATTTAAAAAAACTTAAAAAAAGTTTTGTGGAAAAGGAATTTTAATATGTGGTCAAGCTGGCTAAGATTAAAATATATCTAAAAATGAGCTGTAAAATCAAAAGTATTCTGGTACAAAATTAGAATTTGGTCTTTCTCTCTGTTAAAGGGATACAGTTTTTTTTTAGAGTATTGCTCTGTTTTTAATAAGGAATTGTAAACAAAATTTTCTTTACCTTTAATATAATCTGCTAGAAAAACAAATATTCTGTTGTGTCTTTATCAGGCTTTTTATGACTATTTAACTTTCTGTATTTGCCTGTGAAGTCTTTGTCACTTTGGTTAAATGGATAACTATGCATTGTTTCCTGGTGACCTACGATCCTATTTGGCCAAGTGTCCAAACCTTTTAATATTTTTGACAAACTTCTCCAGAGTCAAATTCTAAATAAAGTCTTTTTGACCTTGAACTAATTTTGAAAATTTCCAGAGGGCAACTAGAATATTTCAAAGGATTTGTTCTCTCTCCTTACAAAATGAGATGTTAAGCTAATTAGGTTTATCTCATGTGTTAAATTATAAGGGAAGCATTGTCAAATAAGTAATGATAAACCTTCTTAGGACACATTGTATGGGTAACTATTATTAATATGAATGTTCCGAAAATCTGATATGTCTTCTTGTGCTATCACTGTCACTTATTATTTCAAGATGTGGGATGTCACAGAAATAATCAAATTTCCGTGTCCATTCCATAATGAATTCTCATCAGATCTTTAATAATGGGCATGTTTAGGTCTTTTGTCATTTGCAGTTATTGTTATAGTCAGAGACTTTTACAAAATTCCTGCAAATGTGTTTCATCTTCAGAGAAAATCATTGAAAGGAATCTGAGATATACTGTAGGATACACAATACCTTTCAGATCACACAACTAAACTGGGTAACAATTTCCAGAATGAGGGGAAATACTGAATCCAAGCAGAACCAGAAATAAACTGAGGATGATGATTACAATGTTTTTATGACTCCTTGTTTAAAATATCACTGGTTTTCTATTGTTTTGCTTTTCCAGATTTCAGGAAATCCTTTTCTCTTTTCTCTTAAGCTATTAACAATTTCTTGAGATATACCTTTGTGAACAAAAATGAAACATTTACTTTTTCTTTCTACCTGACACATCCAGAATTCAAAAATTTGAGCATTCTTTTTATGATAAAATCATTATTTATGTAAGCACAATGAGAACCTGTTCTTGTAAAAGGACACAGTTGGAAATATTGACTATATTCCCAAGGCTTTGACTGGATTGTCACATGTAAAACTCCTCCTGGTAATTTGTTTACATGGTTCCAGCAAAGCATTCTTTAAAAAGACTTTCTCAATCACGATTCTCAGCTACACTTATATAAATAATCAGACAAAGTTGAATGCTACAAATTAGTTTTACTATTAAAAATGCAGTTAACTCAAATGAACCCAAATTTCTTCTCTAGGCTGATGTCAGCTAGTGGTTCATAACACCCTACTTTATACTAAGTTATTAATGACTAATGCTATCACCTGATATTCTGCCAGTTAAGTGCTACTTATTAACTCAAAATGAGTTTCCAGTTGGGATTACAGGAAGGCAGGAGGGATATTTTCAGAAGCCATTTCCTTTTTAGAAGACAATACAAAGGAGAAAGAAGACTCTGTATCCCAAACTAGTTCCTCCCTTGACACCTTTAACATCTGGGATAGTGGGCTCTTGGTGCCCCATCAGCTAAATATGAGAAGCTGCTCCTGAAAGTGGGAGGAGGAGTTTCTACAACATAACCTTGGTGACCATGGGCTGACCCAAAGCACTGTCTTAAGGCCTGGAGAAACTTGCTGCCTTTTTGCCTATGTTTCCCTCAGTCGATCCATGGATGAACCTCTGTATCTCAGGATTCAGCTAGAACTCATTGGCTCTGTCACTGCTGGATGTGAGGCCCCCAAGAGAAACAGCAGCTGGGGCCTCAGTATCCCTTGCACACCTGCTGAGCCTCCTGAGGTGTCAGCAGTGTTAGGAGACTGAACTTTCCACATGCCTGAGCCCTCTCCCAGCTAACTAAGTAGTAGTTCAAACTGACAGCTCCCAGGCCAGAGGCTGCCCTGAAGCATTTTCTTCCAACCTCACTGAACTTTTAAAGTTGGGGTTCTTGGGGCACCTGGCTGGCTCAGTCATAAAGCATGCGACTCCTGATCTCAGGGTTGTGAGTTTGAGCCCATGTTGAGTGTAGAGATTACTTTAAAAAAATAAAATCTTTAAAATCTAAAACAAATTGGGGTTCACTTACATAAAAATCTAGATTTCTGGCCTCTCTTGAAATATATCAGAGGGCCCAGATTCCCTTCTTATGTGACAGCATCTGGCTGGAACTGAATTAGCAGCATTCCCCTCCCGGTAGGGTCTGGTGCCCTCTAGCCGGTTGTGTTCCCACCAAAACTACCTGCCCAACACCAGACAGGCCCACTGAGTCATTTCACTTCCATCATTCTGTTTGGCCCTGTAGGTTTCTGACTTTGTAACTAAACTGTTTCCCTATGTCTTTGTCTCTAAGGTGGCTGGTGAACTCTAGACACCCTGGTATTCACATCTTTGAGTGATGCCCCCTTGAGTGAGGGCTGGACTACATGATGGGCTTCTAATGAACAGAACATGACAGAAGTGATGGGGCATCATTCTCAACATCAGGGTATAAACAAACTCTAGCTTTTGTCTCCTTTATCACTCACCTTGGGGGGAAGTTAGCTAGCTGCCTCATCCTGAGGCCAACGCTGTGAATTTGAAGTAGGCTCTCCATTCGAGCCACCTGATGAGAATGCAGCCCAGTCAACAACTTGGCTGTGATCTCATAGTGACCCAGCACCAGAGGTGCTCTGTTAAACAAGTCTAGGTTTCTGACCTTCAGAAACAGTGAGGTACAGATACTTGTTGGTTTAAGTCACTAAGGTTTGGGGCAATTAGTTACATAGCAATAGATAACACAGCTTCAAATTTGTTGCGAAAATGGTTTTCTGCTTACCACGTAGAGATGTTTGAAAGAACATCTATCCTAGGAAATCAGGCTCCATACATTGGCGCTTCAGTCTGGGAAACTTAACATGCAAGGATTTTATCAGCCTCTGGTATTTGATATTAGGTATCACAGCAATATCCAAAATATTATCATGAGGCTTTTCCATTATGAAAAAGAGCCCAGAAATTAATGCTATTAATACATCCTTGATTCCTCAGTAAACAGGAAGTTTCTCCTCTAAGGTATTTAAGTCAGAGTTAGAACAAGCTTTCCCATAGTTCTAGGATCTCACTGAAGAAATTCTCTCTTTAGAGGCACAATTGCTGGAAGGGAGCTGGACTCTGGCACACAATCCCTGGCTGGAGAAAGCTGGAGACAAGGGAAGGGAGGGTTGTAGGAGAGGCAGGGAATAAGCCATTTCAGTGTTCATAAGAAACACTATTTAAAGCTTGAAAATAAGGCCAAAAGGTGTTTGGGACATGTATTTTTTGACATGTTTAATGCTATGAATTTTCTCTGACCTCTGCTTTAAATATATGCCATATTGTAACAGGCTGTGTTTTAAATACTTTTTTAGAAATTCTGTTAATTTCATTTTGCATTTCCCCTTTCACCCAAGAGTTGTTTATTAGAAGATTTTAAAACTTCCAGGTAGAAGGGCCATTTTGTTTTTGAGCACTATGCTTAGGCATTATTCAATAAAATCACCTAAAGATTATTTAACTATCTAGGGGGATACACCTGTGTTTGACTTTGCTATGTGCAACTAATGAATGGCTTGGGTACTGAATGGTTACATGTCAGCCGGGAGATTTCTGTTCAAAAAAAAAAAAAAAAAAGATTATCCCACAGATCAGAGTTTTATTGCCTGTAGGACTTTAAACAGTTTTGATTTCAACTTGGTAAACTTATTACAGAAGGACTTTTTAACAGATACACACTACAGATATAACTCTTGTCAAAGCATTCTTTGAGCCACATTTACACTGGTTTCCTGGTTTCATGCGCAGGGTGAATAAAGCTTTGACAGATGTTCATTCCACATTGTATGAGAGTTATGTTTTAACTTTTTGAAAATTACATATTGACATAATAGTGTTTTAATAGTCCTTCAAATCTATATCTCCCTCCTTGGTATTCCCTTGATAATGAAAACTCAGAGTTATAAGTAATCCTAGAGAAATATGTGGTTGAGAGGAACCGAGGAAATCTATTTGACTTCCGATTTTGTTTTTTAAAAAAGCAAAGTTCCTTAAAGTAAGTGAGAATGTGTTGCAGCCCAAAAGGCAATATTTAATATCAGAAATGAATGGCCAGTGGCGCCTAAGTGGCTCAGTGGGTTGAGCATCCAACTTCAGCTCAGGTCACAATCTCATGATCTCATGGTTCATGAATTCAGACTCTGCATTGGGCTCACTGCTCTCAGTGCAGAGTCCACTATGAACCTTCTGCCCCACTCGCTCTCTGCCCCTTCCCCACTCACATGTCTGTGTGCTCTTTCTTTCTCTCAAAAATAAAATAAACATTTAAAAAATCAAAAAAAAAAAACCCAAAATAAATTAATGGCCAAAATGTGCTAAAACTACCCAATAAAACCGTGAAATCCATTGCTGTTTGAGAACAAAATGGGAACTGCTGTCGAATAAATTCATGGCATTCCTAGAAAGTCACGCCCTGAAGGACTGATATGTGTCCCTGAGGGATCTGGAACAGATGGTGAGAGACAAGCATGTGCATCCAAAAAAAAAAAAAAAAAAAAAGCCAACCTCTTTTCCAAAGAGAAGTCACTGTCCCCACAACCTCTCTGGATGGAGTTTTCTGGGAAATCCCACTGGAACAAGGGAAAGCGATCAGAGTGGACCCCTTGGGTGGACGACGTACGGAAAGGTGCCTCATGAGAGAGTCAGGCCAGGTCCAATTCCCATCAGTTCTATAGAGGAACCGTGTTGGCACTAAGTTTACCTTGGGACTCAGTTTACCCATCTTTAACAGGAGGTGCTTTAGACAATATAAAATGTGACCCTTCAGCTGTCCAAAATGGCAGCCACCAGCCACAGATGGCAACCGAGCACTTGAAATGTGGCTAGTCTGAATTGAGATGTGCTCAGCATAAAATAGCAGATTTCAAAGGCATGGTACAAAAAAAAAGTATGTAAAATATCTGATTAATACTTTCATATTGATTATACATTTACATACATGATAATATTTTAGATATACTAAGTTAAATAAAACATATTATCAAAATCAATTTCACTTTTTTTTAATGTGGCTACTAGAACATTTAGAATGACCCCTGCTCTAAGCCTTCCCAGGTTTAAGTGTCTGGGAAGAATTTATTTATGGAAAACAAAAGATACACCAAATACTGATGTCAGCTATGCTTTGCAATATTATTATGAATCATTATCAATATGTCATCTGCTCTGACCAAATCTCTAATCTCTATTTTGTTTTCACTGCTTAGTTCTTTCTTAATTATGGACTGGTACATGGTGCCTCCCTGGATGTCTGGCACATGAGGTGATGTCTATTCACTGTCCAGGTGACATGCTAAAAAATCAAGGGTGCAGCAATCATACCTTGGCTTTTAAGTGTCCACATATCAACATAAGGATTTGTTCAATGAAATTACTGACTAAAATGTGGTTTTGGTTCCATCTATTACTTTTTAAGTCCCTGCCATCTCTGTTCACGGTCACACAATAGTGAATTGTTGTCCTGGACTGTGCCTGAAAGATAGGACTTTCCACATCAAGAATAGTCTGGAAGCTCGAATGCTGGGAATCACCCAAGGTATGTGGTTGTACCACTTCTGGATGATTGAAAATCTGCCTGCAGACAGAATTTTTGAAAAAAGAGTAAATTTTCAAATGCTGGTGAGAGAATGATAGTCAAGGGAAGGCAGTCAGGGTGAAGTAAGTCATCACCCCTGGTTTATCTATTTTGTAGAGTCACATTTTAGCAATCAGGTTTCTTCAAAACTAGTCACATTCTACTCTTTATGGTGCCCAGAGAGCTCTCTTCAATGGCTTCTCTGAAAGGTCTGAAAGACAAACACGGTGCACCTGTTATACAAACCATTCAAAATGATTAAAAAAGGATTTCTCAAACTTAGCCTCTGCTGCTGAGCTCTGCCATCAAACTCGCCAGCTGGTTTGTGAGCCCAGGCTCAGGGCATCTCCCTGCAGAAGGGGAGGTTGGGAAACCCAGGAGGGTAGGATCCCTGGAGTCAAAACATATTTTCTTCCTGGTCAGTTAAGACCAACTGTTCTCCAGCCCCAGAGGCAAAGGGAGCCTGGGAAGCAGTCCCTGAAAAACAGAACTCTACCAACTTGTAGGTGGCACAGGACAGGCTCCCCAGGCCCTCCTGGAAGAAAGTAGATTGTTGAGTGGGCAATACACACTGGTCATCTTCTGGGATTGTTTTCTGCCATAAGAGGTTCCCGTCAGGGACAGGGACACAGCAACACAAGGGAGGAGTAAATTGCTCATGGCAGAGCTCAAGTTATAAATTGAAGTTTACTTCTTGGTACCATGTTGCAGCCACAGCTAGGCCATCTACCATAATATTATCTTCAGTCAAAAATAAAGGTAGATACCGGCTCAGACCATGTGAGTTCCTTTGTCAATGGGTATGGTGTGTCTATGTCAGCCTGGAAGGGTAGTTGGGAGCCTGCTGGGGAGAAGTGGAAGGTGAGAGGGAGGAGGAAGGATGCACCAAGACTGGAATCTGGGCACCGGCAAGTTGGGACCACAGCAGCAGACCCAGGAGGGCACAGTGGCAGGACTGATGGAGGAAGAAGCAGGCAAGGAAAGCCGGAAGACCTTGACTATCAAGGTAAAGCGTGCAGACCAGTCCTGGGCCCACTGAAGAGCCAGAGTCTGCAAACAGGCAAAGCAGATGATGGGATGGTTTGGAAACAAACACATTTGGTGGCGGTGCAGATATATTATGGGCATCATCTGTAGTGCCCAGAAATGAAAGAATGAGAACAGAAATGGGGAGGTGGATGTAGGGGAAGGAGGATGGGTTTGGGTGACTTGAGAGGAATCTGCCAGCACTGCGCACCTGGAAGGGGCGGGGCGGGGGTTGGCTTGGGGGAAGCTGTGGGACTCAGGAAAGAAGGGACAGAAGATGACTTTGAGTTTGTCTGCTAGTGCAGAACCACCTAGAGCTTTTCCAGCCTGTGTGACATCTTTCTTACACAAGCTCTTTTACACAATACATCCTGAAATGTGATAGCAACAGGTGTCCCCTTCTATACTGACATGCAGACAACTCTGGCTGCTTTGTCCAGGGCATCACCTGCCTCCCCGTATGTGTTTTAATGGACACCTTGTAGACCAGGTATTTCTGGGGAAAATTCATAATGGTGCTTCATGATGGGAAGGACTATGGAAAATGTGTTTGTCCAGCATAGGATGTGACACTACATAGCATGTGATTCCACATGAATAATAATTATGGGGCACTATCAACCACTCCAGAATGCTCAGACAATCTTCAGTAGCCAATCAAATATTCACAATACTAAATACATTACAAGTCATAAGAGAAAATAATATTTCATGTCAGAAGTAAACAAGGCTCTGAGAATATATACCGCAATGTGGTGTTCCAGAGAAATCTTTCCTGAAGACGTGGCCTTTGAGAGCTGAGGTTGACTCCATATACCTAGGGAGGTGGAGTAGGGCTAAATTTTGGAATGACTTTTACTGTCATGCTGTTCTTTCCATACATCAGTGATGCCCTATAACTGGACAGGACAATTTCATGAAATATAAGAATATTTGGTTACATTCTTGGCTCACAGCTGAATTCCACATGCATTTCTCAGTTATTAGGGTTCATGTGGTTTTGTATAAGGAGTAGATAATTGAAAGAAAATCACCAGTCTTATTCTTCATCACTATCTTTCCTTATCCAATTTGTATTTTAAAATCAGAATTGTTAACCAGCTGGTAAGCTTCGATTTCTGGTTTTCTATCTGTTCTGGCTCATGGGAATGACTCAGATAAGTTGCAAGACACAAAGGTGCCTTAACCCACCTGACCTGTGTCCAAAGGGCAGTTGACTTCATCCTTAAAGATAACTACATGCCTAAATTATGAAATCATTAGTCATAACGAGCAATCATACTTATTTACCTAATATTATAATAACTAATGCTATTCCATCCTTAATTATGGAATAGCCATTGTAAAAAATAATATCTATAAAGAAGAGAAAAGAAAGAAAAGAAGTATAAAGTATATCATTAACTTGGAGTACGTAACTTAAACAATCTAAGCTCTGGGGAAGAAAAGAAGAAGAAGAAAAAAGAAAGATAGTACCAAGTTAAACAGTGCAGACCTCTTTGCCAGCATCCAGCATTTTCTTCCAGGACATCTGACTCAGGAGAGACGAAACAGGACCTGTCCTCAATGGGGTCAGGCAGGCCTCTCACTTTTTGCCTGATTAATTATTTCATAGGACATGGCCCAGAAATATAAGTTGACTGCACCTGCTGTCCACTTGAACCGCCCCCCCACCTTTTCCAGGATATCAGGACACACTTGCTGTCATGAAATTAATAGATAGTATTGAGTCCAATACTGACCCTCCCTCAGGAATTTTCAAAGGCAATTTTAACCATACTTGATTTTCTCTTTTTGATTTGACTATAAAATCTAACTGCTATGTAAGATGCAACCCCTCTGCACTTTCTGAGCATAAGGTGGTAATTATGAACTAACCAATAGTTAGGCTGATGTAGACAGTGCCTTGGGTTAAGGAAGGGGGTTGGTTTGATCCCTCTACCAGGATGAAATAAATATCTACATAAGATAAGATCTAGGAACTGGAGATTAGTCAGGACCCTTGTGGGTTAGTCCCTGGGCTACAAGAGACTTGAAAAGCTCTTCATCTGGCTCCAGTGGGTGGATGTTGTACAGCTTTATTGCAAGTGGAGTAAACGGATGAAGAACAGAGCCGGCTACGTCCACATCCCATAACTATGAGGACAGAGAATCGAGACCATCTGTGTCAACATAGCTATTTCTTCCAGGATATTCGTACCCAGGATGTTAAGGCTTTAAACCAACAAATCACTTTGCTATTTGCTGCAGGAAATTCCTACAAGAAAATTTGTCCTGGCAAACAGTTTGCTCACCTGGGAAAAGCTTACTCATCAAATAGTAGTTAACTTGCCAAGATTCTATTCAAGACCATTGTCTTGCTGAATCTACCAATCCAGACTATTAAAACACATACTCTGCCAAAATCTGATCAATTCTCTTTCTTGGAAAATACAGCTTAAAGGACCCAAGCCCAGACCTCTGAACTCTATAAAGATGCCTCCCAGCCTCCTGCTTGTACAACCAGTGGGACTGTGTCCTGGTGCTGTCTTTCCTTCCTGTGCTTGGCTTGGTGAACTTAACTTTGCTGTGTCAACAAGGCTCTTCTGATGGATTTTTATGGAGTCCAAAATTGACACAATAAATCAGGTTGTCTTTTGTACATGGTAAGCATATACATGCAAGTTCATAAATACATACTTGCAATCCATCAAGATGGGAGAATTTGTAAATACTGTCCGTTTTCCTAAGTAATTAGGAGGCCTCTGTTATTCCTCCTTTGAGGAAAAAGATATGATGTTTGAACATCAGCCTAGGATATATTTCAAATGCATATTTTACCTCTGTTTTTCTACTCCTTTACATGATTCTGTGTTTTATACAAAGCAAAAGCCATAAGAAGGAAATGAATTCCCAAGTGCAAATTTGAAATGACCGCCACATCTTAATTTATAATGTACACACAGAATATACAAAATGCTCATTTAGAATCTTATCTCATTAAGCTAGCAAGGTAATTTTAACCCATTAACATCTATATGCATATGGAGAGTGGTATAGTTTTAATCATGCTGCCTTGGTTCTCTCTTGGCTGATCATAAGAGGCCTCTAGGTGTTTGATAAAATACACCAGCAAATAACAACCAGTCTAGGGTGAGACCCAGGAATCTGGTTTTTTGTTGTTGTTGTTGTTCTTTAAAGAGGACCTATGTTATTCATATAGTCAAGCAAAGTGCAAAACACACCCTCCTACAACACCGATTCACTGGAATGCAAAATCCAGCTTCTATAATAAAACCATCCAGCTGAAAAAGGAACAGCCAAGCAGTTGACAAATAAAATTGCCTCAACTGTTTTATATAGGGTGGCATCTTGCAGGCCTTGGATCCCGGGCCTGTCTGGAAGCACTAAGTCACAAAAACTCCAACCTACTGTAAACCCGGTCACAGCTCACAGCTGGGTTCAGGCGAGCTTTCCCCCCTCCAGAGCTGGCTCAGAAAAGGCTTCGCTCCACAGCTCCCCAAGCAGCCCGGCAAAGTGAGCAAGATTTCTCATTAGAAATCCCAATCCAGGCTTCCTTTTACCTTAAAGAAACTTCCTCGCTTGTCCAGACCGCGGGCGCCCATGGTCCAAGCTGCCATCTCCCCCAGCGATGCTCTACTGCACGCCCGGGACTCCTGAAGGTAGAGACATTTTTAATGGTTAGTCCAGCCTGTAGGAAATTCCTTTCTAAGCCACAGAACACTCACAACAACAGTCCTGCCAAGATCTTTTTCCGTCAACAACACAGTGCCATTTATTTCCCACCAAAGCCCTTCCATCCCCTTTCAGGCTGATTTCCTGCCCCAGACAGCACAGTTCCTAGTCTGTGCCCCACCTCACTGTCCCACCTCCTGCTTCTCCAGCTGACGCAGAAGGTCTCTGGGACTGCGGAAAGTATAATGATTGCTTTGTATGTTTGCTTGACCTCACGCTCAAGTCCTAAAGGGACCGATATTAGATGTCACCGTAATCTGCTCTGAAGCTTATGGACTTAATGTGGCTGAACACAGAGGGATAGCAAAAGAATGAGGCCCCGCATGTCCCAGGAAATCCTGCTGGAATGGGATGAGGTCATCATCAGCTCTGCTAGCCCTCTCCCCCAGGCAAGGTCAACACAAGGGCACTGGGTATAAATCCCTTTATTTTCTCCTTAGAAATCAAAGATTGGGATGAAATCCTATGTCCCTGTTTACAGAGATTAGTTTGTATAAGAAATGGCACAGAAAAGCTCCATGATAACCCAAGGGGGGGGGCGGCGATGCACTTTGGAATGTAGAGAAAAATTTAAAGGCATGATATGATTCTGAATCATAACTGTGGTCATTTCATCTTGGAATTTCCCTCGCTTGAGCATCAAAACTTTATAATCTTCCCTCTTGGCTACAAAGCTTTCAGTGTCCACTCCTAAGTTACACACGTGCACACCCGAGGCAGCTGGCCTTGCGCCAACCAGTGTACAGTTCAGACCTGGAGTCGGGGGGAGCTATCGCTAAACCTTCCTTATGCAGGGAGGCTGGACCAGGAGCAAGTATAAAACTGTTCTCTTGCTCACAATCTCTTCTGCTCGCTATAACATGCCCAAGATGAAGCTCGTCCTGACCATGACCAGCACAGTATAAGGACAATAAAGTGAAAAGAGGTCATGCCACATTAAGGAATATTAAAAGGGGTTCATCTACAGGGATGAAGTCAGGAGGCACCAAAGCCGCAGTAGCTGCTGCCAGTTTGCTAAACCGATTTCATTATTGCTGGCGGGGGGGGGGGGGGGGGGGGGGGGG
>NC_043711.1:63038208-63050649 GCF_006229205.1 Suricata suricatta
GAGACTATTGAATGCTGAGAATGAACTGAGGATTGGGGGGGAGGGGGGAGGGGGGAAGAGAGGTGGTGGTGATGGTGGAGGGCACTTGAGGGGAAGAGCACTGGGTGTTGTATGGAAAACAATTTGACAATAAAATATTTTTTAAAAAAATTACTAAGCAGAGAACTACATGGTGCATTAGTGAAGAACACTCTTTGGCAAGGGGCTCATTTTGGCCCCAAGATTTGCCTCTCTGTTCACATTCATAGGGGACTCGATTGATCTGTGGAATCCCATCTATTGGAAGACAGAAATACAATGCACATCCATCCCTCCTTCCAGAACCTTTGCCTATTTTGGTCCTTTCTCCATGGCTCCTGTTCTTGAAAGGTTCAGAGGTGTCTTCCCAGGGTTGCTTTCCACTTAAAGTCCCGCTGGGATGGAGGCCAACATTCCAAAATCTCCTGAGAAGATGGGAGCTCTCCTTTGCAATTCTGCTGACTCCAGAATTTCAGGTTCCCGGGCTCAGCAGCTGAATGGAGCCCCAGCTCCAAGGCCTTTGAAGTTCATCACTTATTAGCAAAGTCCACAGATTGGAGCAACTCCAGAATGAAAACACAGGGCTGTGTTCATAACTAAGAGGAGAGGGGGAGCCAGAGTGTAACCTTGGGGAGCACATGATTAACTGTTTCCATGCAGAAGCACACACATAAAGAAAGAACATTCTTGAAACCAAGCCTAATGTGCAATTCTTTTCCTTTCAGACGTTTTCTTGGTGACGGATTTGACATTGTGCAGCAGTTAAGGGGCTGCAAGTGAGAGCCAGGACTTCATTCCTCATCCAGATCGAAGTCTTTTTGTTCTGTTCCTAAGATTTCCATAGACAAACCCCTTCTGATGAGCCATGACAGGCAGGGCATTTTGCCTATAGCAACGGAGAAGTTTGGATTCCTAAGTCCACTGGTTTAATTAGCTGCCTGAAAATTGCATGCATGCACTCCAACCTCAAGCAGTCCTCAGGGAAACATCCAGTGTGGATTCCATGCATGCCAGGCAGGCAGACCTATCACATTTCTTCAGCAAAATACAGGTTGTTGCTCTCCTTCTTCAAGAGGCTGCTCCAGGAGGAAGATGATGCCAGGCGATAAGAGCAGCTGTCAAGGGTGACAGCGGGTCCTTTCCGGTTGAACGAAATCCAAGCAGACAGCACATCATAGATTATTCTCATTAAAAAATACATATAGTTCTTAAGAGCCCCGCCCCCCAAAAGTTCTGGTTTAAGGTCCTTTCTGTTGTAGCAAGTTTCCTTCCCAAACCATAACCTCTAACACTTTAATTCAATATGGACAGATTATAATCTAAAGGGATAACTTCTTTCCATTCATAACTCCCCACCCCTCCCTACTCCAAGGGGTTACACTAGCAGTTTCGTCCTAAAACTACTCCAGTAACAGGCTGGATTGAAACAAAAAAAAAAGGTGTAGTAGTTTGAGAGGTTGTAAAATTCCTCCGGATTTATACATTGGGAGCTTGCCCCTTTCCTGATTTCCCTGAAGGGCAAAGCAGATTCTTGAAAAATGAGCCCAATGCATCCAGTGGATCTTTCCAGATGCTTGCTGAAAAAGCTAGAAAAAATATAAATAAAAAAAAAATAGTGGGGGTGGGGTGGGGAAAAGCCCTAACAGGACATTTTGGAGCTGCCAAGCCTTTTCAATAACACCACTGAAGGAATGTAAACGAAGCCGGTTGCTCCCGTCAGCTAAAGGACAAAGGCAGGAAGTGAGTATTCCCCTCTCACAGAAACACCAGGCTCTGCCACAGGAGAGTGCGCCTAGCCGTGACTTTTCATGTGGCCCAAAGAGCCACTGCTGAGGTGAAAGTCTGTCCTAAATTTTCCGCATAAAGGACTCACTGAGTGGTCAGTCCAGGCTCCAGGCTCACCGTCCAGCCCATTCTACTGAGAGCCACTGAGGACAGACCCTGGGGCACCACCACCCAGTCCCTGGCTGCAGGCTGGCTGCAGGAAGAGGGACACCGGGTTCCCAGCTTCCAGTTCACTGATCAGTGGGACTCCGTTGTGCCAGGGGCGCTCTCACAGCTTTTGCTCTACTTGGCCACAGGCCAGATCACAGGAGGGTCCGAAATTTAGTCTCCTTCCTCCCCTTCCCCCCGCAACCCCCCTCCATTTCTTTAGTCACACTACCCTTCCTATTTGTTTGCTTCAGGTCACAAGTGCAGATCAACAAGAGAAGCAGAGGGACACTTACACGGACACCCACTACTCACAAGTCCAATTTACAAGCGACTTCACTTATTCAAGGCATGGGTTCTAACGCCGAGCTGCTACGACAGTTAGCCACGAAAGCCTTCTAACCACTACCGCTCTGCTCCTTTCCAGCAACTGAATAAGAGGAGGCGAAGTGGACTTCAGCTCTTAGTAAACAAGATCTCGTTACTGTAATTATTTAACAGCCAAACTGACTGAAGAAGGAGAAAGTGACTCACCCCTGGGGACCTGTCAGGTCAAGGCCAATCCTGAGAAATGCACATCACCTTTTTGCCCGGTGCTTTAAGTGGCTCTGATGACAGCAGGTCTGCCTTTTGAATGCTTTTCCTCGTTACTAAGAGGTAAAATCCAGTGGGGCGGCTCTGTGTTTGGATCCAGGGAAAGTCTCTGAATATTTCCATAATTATCTTTGTATTACCAGGGATTTTACAAGCTGGACAGAAAAACTTGATTCCGGGCCCTGGCTTGACAATTCAGATTACATGAACTTAAAAAAATTTTTTTTCTTTAAGCAATTTGTATTGCAGTCTAGCACTGATTTTCTCTCCATTGACAGTCAAACTTTTTTTTCTTTTAAATTTTAAGATTATGCATTCTTTTCATCAAAAAGAGAAACAGTTTATTAGAAGAAATCAGAAGCAAAAGACTGTATTCCTAGCTCTCTTACTAATAACTGTGTTTTTAAATAGAACTGGAAACAGTGTTCAGTACCTCAATTTTCCCAGGAGTAACAAAGGATCATCAAATAATTTTTCTTCTTCTTCTTCTTCATCTTCTTCTTTTTTGTCTTCTTTTAGCAAGATGCATTTCTGCCACTCCTAGGACAGGCCCAACAATGGGTCTAATTGCGCTGAAGGTCTACCCCTTCCATCCTTGAAAAATTGGTGCCTCCCAGAGACTCTCATGGTATTGACGCTGCATTAGCTTTGCTGGTGCCCCCATGGCCAAGGTGTAGACACTTCCACCAAGGGCAATGCATGCCACCTTGGGCAATAGATGGGAAGCTCAGCTGACAAAAAATTCCTCCTTTTCTTGGATGGGAAACTGCTTCTCTCACCTCTCACCCAATGCGCTCATTTTACCCCTTAGACCATTCAAGAATCAGCTTCTTGCTTTTCTGGCCTGTGTGCCCCTGCAGACATCCCTATTTCTCCCCTAAGTAACCACTTCTCTGAAGTATGACTCAGTCCTCAAGGCTGGTGCACTCTACCCACCTCGAGCAGGGCTGTGAAGGGAGAGGGGGTGGCTACCTCCCTGGCCACTCTCTTTGGGCATTTCAAAAGTCTTGGGGTGCCTGGGCAGCTCAGTCAGTTAAGCATGACTCACGTCGTGATCTCACCATTCATGGGTATAAGTCCCGCATCAGGTTCTGTGCTGACAGCTTGGAGCCTGGAGCCTGCTTCGAATTCTATGTCTCCCTCTCTCTCTATCCCTCCCTCTTGTGCTCTCTCTCTCTCAAAAATAAAAAAACAGCTCAAAATAAAAAATTTTGTCTTCACGAAACACTACTCTGTAACATTCCTGCCCTGTAAGGTAGTGGTAATTGTTTTCATTATTTCTATCAATTTCCAAATTTTCTGCATTAAATTTTGAATATGCATTCTACAAGATTATTCGATGAGTCCATACATTTTTAGACAATAACAAACATGACTATGTACAGTTTGAGCTCTTATAAGGTTTTCTTCTGCCAGGAAAATTTTTCTCAGACCAAGGTTTTTTTCCAGTTTCAAAATTTCCAACCGAATGCAATTCATCAGTCAAGTTTGGATCTATCATAAATGATGTTCAGTGAGACTTCACCTATTTCATTATTAATGGGCTACAATACTGATAGTTTGTATTTCTTAGATACTCAGTGAGGAAAGTTGAAGCAATAATCCTCAGGGACTCATGGAATACTCTGTTGCTCAGCAATAGACTACTGTCTTTCCATATTCAATGTTCTTTATTCTTCTAATATGTTTTGTTTACCAGCAGCTTCTGTTGTTAGTGGACCAAAGAGTGAAGAACACTCACACAGTCTAAATAGTTACATAATGTCCTCTTTAAGAAAGTAGTCTCGGGGTGCCTGGGTGGCTCGGTCCATTAAGTGGTGGACTTCAGCCCAGGTCATGATCTCATGGTTCATGGGTTTGAGTCCCACATTGGGCTTGAGCCTGGAGCGTGCTTTGGATTTTATGTCTCCCTTTCTCTCTCTGCCCTTCCCCTGCTCATGCTCGCTCACTCTCTCTCTCTCAAAATAAACATTAAAAAATGTTTTTTAAGAAAATAGGTCTCATGTTAAGTGTCCTTGTCACAATAAAATAAAATAAAATAGTCCTAGATTCAACTGTCATGACAACCACCATTGAAGCACAAAAAGCGGGACACCATCCCTACAAAGATTAAACTGGCCCCTAGGGCACAATTGCCTGGAATGTCATGCACTAATTTGCTTCTTTTCCCTTCATTTTGATCCTATATATGTTGATGTCTTTCCAAACTTTCCACTTCACCATTAGGATATCTACCTTGCCCTTTAAAAAGGGATGTGCTAGAAAATGCTTAACAACTGGCTTTCTGGGGAATAAAAGCCCCACATTTTAGCAGTTGCCTATTATGTGGGATAAATACTCTCATCATAGCTAATTTCAGGCTACCAATGGGACATTAACAAACTTGCAAAATTCATGAAAATGTAAGGATCAGCTCTACCGAGTGAGGGGAGAAGTGACTCCAGGTCACCACTGCATTTAATCCACCCATTCAAAACCCCAACATCTCTGAAGAGGTTGCTTTTATTTGAGTCTTTTTACACCAAGGTAATACAAGACAGCAAAGTAAGAAACTAGATCTGTAGACTGAAAGCAATACTTTATCCATGAAACCACATTATTTGTTCTTAGTAAGACCCGAAATATATCTGGCTATCATCTCAACCATGTTGAGTGATCCCCTCAGGAAAATCTGAAGGAAGCCATATGTTCAGTCTATTATTTTACACAATGGTTCTATTTCTTCACTGGCTGAAGAGGAGGAGAAGAAAAGATCTTCCTTTTGCCATTCAGACATTGGGGATCCCATCTGCCTTATTCCCATCAGAGAAGTATCTCCAATCCTTGACACAGTGCTTGGCACATTTGTGCTCAGTAAGTGTCTCGTGGATAAGTAAGCCCATGAGATTTTACAGAAAAGGAAGGCTGAAAGGAAGCATTTTTAAGTAATGGCTTCATCAAAAGCATAAGATAATAGGGAGAACTACAACTTAGAATGACAAGATAGCATGCTGTCAATCCACATAACATGCTGGGAAAAAACATTCTTTATAACCACTTTGAAACACAAGGAGTTCCATCTACATTTTCTTTCTGTTGTTGGGTTTCTCCTATAGGGTCTATGATCTGGAGGCCTTTCCTCTCTATCATATACAATCTCACTTTGTTCTTTGCGATTCCCTAGCCAGTAACATTTCTTGGCTCTTTCATTTTTGTGCAAATCAGAATTCTATAGGTCTCTAGGTGTGTGTCTACACCATTGCATCTTCATTGGAAACCACACAAGAACAAAAAATCCACCAGAACAGATGTAAAACTCCCAATGAACTATAACTGGTTGAGCAAATGGACTTCTCTGTGTGTTTGTGCATCTACCTGCATCCATGTTATGGGAATTAGAGCTTTAAAATACCATCCTTACTTTTAAGTGGGCTGGAGAATAGTTGAGCCTCCCCTGGAGAATATTGTCCTTATAAACCTGCAGATCCCATGTAGGATGGTCAGCAGAAGCACAGCATCTGATATCAAAATAACAAAATACCACAATACCTCTATACATTGTAAATGCTTGATTACCATCTGTGAATACCATCTTACAGCCAGAATCCAGAAATTATCAAGGATAATGCATGAAGAAACAGCTGCTCTCCAATATAATTAATATATTATGTGTCTACAAAAGAGTTATGGAGACTCACATAAGTGCTCATAGTAAGGCTTTTAGTGATATCTGTTGGCATCACCAATGAGGTGGTTTTATGTCGGAAATTGTGCCTTGGCAGTTCAGGCATGTTTTAGTCTCTTTTGGCTGACCAATGGTATTCAGGTCTTTTTTTGGGAGAGACAAGTACATATGGTTCAAATATTTCACAAATCCAATCTCGTACTACTACCAAACTACAAGTAGTTTCCACTAGGCTCTGCAGGCTTGCTTTGAAGTACAGGGTTTTCCTCGCTATGGTCTACCCAAATCCTATCCTATGTGCAGGTGTTCAACCCATACTTACAGCAGGCATGGTTAGTATGGGGGCCAAGAGGGAGGGTAAGTGGCTGGATCACCTTGTTTCTATTGGGAGTATTTGAGGGTGAGTACAAACTCACATCTGAGGGAGACTGCTTCAGGCCATAATGATGATGGTCTTGGAGTCAGACTTCTAGGACAAGAAGATCAAAAGGTGCAGGGTCAAATAAGCCCATGAATGATGGCCTTAGTGGACAGTGGAGGCACAGAGCTATTGACTTTGTCTGCACTCTCAAGCCTCCCAAGGGGATGCTAGGTAGGCATGAATATTTTCAGGGCCTGGGGCAAGAAGACAAATGGAGGCTCACATTCTTTATGTCTGAACTTTTTAAAATTATAAATAAATACTACAAACTGTGTTCTATTCTCCTACCAAGACAAACGGTGCTCTATTCTCCTTCGAAGGACTTAGAAGGCCAGGTTTCCATTTAAAATTTTCAGATTCTTGGGGCACATCGGTGGCTCAGTCAGTTAAGCATCTGACTTTGGCTCAGGTCATGATCTCACAGCCTGTGGGTTTGAGCCCCTCGTTGGGCTCTGTGCTGACAGCTCAGAGTTTGGAGCCTGCTTAGGATTCTGTGTGTGTGTGTGTGTGTGTGTGTGTGTGTGTGTGCCCCTCTCCTGCTCCTGCTCTGTCTCACTCTCACTCTCTTAAAAATAAATAAACATTAAAAAAATTAAAAATTTCAGACTCTTCAGTGTTTTGTGCTGAATGGGGCACATGGAGCATCCAGAACTGCCCCATGGCTTGTCACCCTTCTCTTCTCTCTCGACAGCTCTATGGACTCCCCAGCCTTCCTGTCCAACTGTCATCTTGAATTTCCTCCACGAAGCTGTGGGGGCTATGCCACTAGGTTTGGGGCACGCAGGCAGGGATTCTAGAGTATTGTGCATCTGGAACAAGAAGGGAAGGGAAATGCAGGGTCCAGGCTGGCATAACCCTTGCCTCCATGGACCCTTCCTTCCATGGGGAGTGATGAGGCTGAGTGGGATGAAGTGTATAGCCCAGAGCAGAGGCCTCTCTTGCCCAGGTCTTAGGGCAGGTTGGGTCATGTTAGGGTCCATGAGAGAATAGACAAATTTACACTACTGGTGCAGTACACTACTGGTCCATCTTCACCTGCACTTGGTTCACAGAAGTATAAAGTTCAGTCCCAAGGGGCCCTACTTACACCCTGGTGGTACTGAGGAAGAGAGACAGGCTTGGACTGAACATCCCTAAGGCATCCCAATTCCTCTAGAGCTCTTAATTCCAGTTTAATAGGTCATGCTCTCTCCAAAATAGCATTCTGGCTATTGCACTCCTTCCCCCACCTTCTCTCCTCCTTTGGCTCTTCTAAAACACTATAGCCCCTCACTCAGGGTCTGCCATCTTGCACTCCCCTCCAATCCTGTGTCAGTCCTAAACCAATTGCCTTTCTCCTGCCAGCATCATGATTTTGCCTTACACACCAGGTAAGCATTGAAAAACATCTCAGTCCTGTGTCTGAGATCAAACCCCCAAATGGACACTTGTTTGGGGCCTGGGGACCTTCTCCAATCAGCTTCTACTGACCTTGAGTTACTGTAGATAATAAGAAACTGGATAACATGTATTAGAATCACCCAAAAGCTGATTATGTTGGTAAAACAAGGTCTCCATCTCTTTGGGTGTCTGTAATAGGTCTCCAGCAAAAAACAGGAGCCTAGAGGTTAATGCTTTTATCTCCCTGAAGACCTTACCCTCTCGCTTATTACTGTAGAAGACTAAAAAGTGCTTTTCTGAAAACCAGGAAAGATAATTTATGTCTGCTTCAATGTTGGGCCAAGCCACCCTTCTCAGAGTCTCCCCTGGCCTAACTCAAATGGTCCAGATATAACAGAGCTAATGCCCATGACTGTGGGGATAGTGGCCCAGTTAGTATATGGCACTTTGATTTTCAAAGGGCTTTTACTCATATATCCCTATTTTATCTGCCTGTTAGGGCATCTTATGTTACATGGCACTTTCTAAAAAATTTTTTTGAAGTTTTAATTTATGTACTATTAGTTAATTAATTTGTTTATTTTTGAGAGAGAGAACGAGCAGGGGAGGGACAGAGAGAGAATCCCAAGCAGGCTCTGCATTGTCAGTACAGAGCCTGATACAGGGCTTGAACTCACAAACCATGAGACCATGACCTGAGCAGAAAACAAGAGCCAGATGCTTAACTGACTGAGCCACCTAGGCACCCCAAATGGCACTTCTATGTACAAATATAAGGCTCCCCTACAGCTTCTATTTTTAAAAATATTTATTTTTGAGAGATAAAGGTAGAGAGCAAGCAGGGGAGGGGCAGAGAGAAAGGGAGACAGAATCTCAAGCAGGCTCCGTGCTGCCAGCACAAAACCTGATGTGGGGCTTGAACTCACAAACCATGAGATCATGACCCGAGCCGAAACCAAGAGAAGGATGCTTAACCAACTGAGCCACCCAGGTGCCCTGCTTCTATTTTTTTTTTAAGTTTGTTTATTGATTTTGAGAAAGAGAGGAAAAGAGAGCACACACATGAGTGGGTGAGGAGTAGAGAGAGAGGGAGAGAGAGAATACCAAGCAGACTTTGCACTGCCGAGTCCCATGTGGGGCTCAAATCCATGAATCTTGAGATCATGACCTGAGCCAAAACCAAGGTTTTCTCCAGGAACCAAAGGCTTTGTTTTCTCATTTAGGGCTTGAGTGTTTCCTTTTCTTTCCTGCTTCCTGTTTCTGATTAATTTCTATCCCCGTTATTAGTTCACAGAGGTGTAAAAAGAGTGGAGACAGAAGTCAAATCATTCAGTTGGCAGACTTGGACATGATTTCTGGGTTGCACCTATGTATTTTGTAAGGTTCCAGTTTAGGAACAAAGCAAAGCAAAACAAAACCTCTTCCTGCTTTACTACCTGTTTTTCTGAACTCAAAAGTAACTGTCTACAAAAAAGCACAAAAAGAAGCACTTGGCTTTTTTTTTTTTCCTCTGAAATGGAGCTCTGAATGTTGAATGCTGACTTTCCACTTAACATTCCGTTCCTCTGAAGTCCCGGCTCCCCTCTGCTAATGAGGGCACCAGGCTTAAAACCTCGCTTGATTCGGCACATCAATCACTGTGCAGTTTTGCAGAGTCTTCTGGCTGAAAGGCTGTCATCTCCCTGCCCATTCTCCACAACTACTCAGACCTTGGGCCGTGGCAGCCTTAATGGTTTCAGCAGCTCCCTAATGTCTGTGAGCCCCTGCTGTCTGCGTCTGCTGCATTCCATGCGGCAGGAACATGCCCCACCAAAGGGACCGTCCTCTCCCAGCTTTCTACTTCCCTACTCACATCACAGTTTTTAGAATCGGATATCCATATTCTCTGATTAGGTATTCAGAGTCCCTTTTTGATCTGTTTCCAACCAATTTTCTAATCTCAGCAGTGACATGTGTGTAGGTTGGCATTGTTTCCTCCAGAGCACAGATCTCAGAGATCCCACCCAAGTGGAGAGAGAGAACATTCCTGACTAGCATTGCCCTACCCTGGGTAGTTTTCCAGGCATGCTGTCACTCACCGCCACACTGCCCAGCCTAGACCAGCGAGTTGAAAGTGGCCTAAATTGGCAATCCCAGGCAGGTGAGACTCTGAAGCCACATCAGGCATGGTGCACCAATACTCACCAGCAACGGGGGCTTGCCTCACTTTGACCCCGGTCCCTTATCTGTCAGGTGGGAGAACTCTGGGTGCCATCTCTGCACTGATTCTCAGGGCTATCTCGTGAGATTGGGGTTCAGGTGCCCCAGTGGGCTGGCTTGGTAACAAATCAGTTAGTGGCTGCCTTTTCTTCTCACTTCCAAACTTGCGAACAGCATCCCTCTTACCTCTCAAAGAATTATTTGCATTTTAATCCTTATCTCAGGGTCTGGATACCAGGACAATCATGGACAGATGCAAACATGAACCCACACACATACACACACATGCACACATTTGCTAAATAACATAATTTAAGGACTGCTTTCCCTCCCCTCTCTCCTGTCCCTACTTTTCTACTGGAGTTCCCTGAGATCACCTCCCAGTAAATGGCCTGTCCTGAAAATCCTGTTTCTGAAGCTGGTTCACTGTTTCTCTAAAGAATCCTGCTAAACTCATACTGAATTTACAATTGATGGGAATATTTTTGTCAATATAAAATCTGGGAAAAAATTCATCAACATATTTTTGAATAAATGTCGTGTGCCCCTGTTAACAACAACTATCCTTTGTGAGTATAACTAACATTATCCAGTTAAAAGTAATGATAAAAAGGGGCACCTGGATGGCTTAGTTGGTTAAGCTACTGACTTTTCAGCTCAGGTCATGAGTTCACAGTTCATGAGATTGAGCCGACATGGGGCTCTGTGCTAATAGAATAGAGCCTGCTTGGGATTCTCTTTCTCTTTCCCCCTCCCCTGCTCATTCTTTCTCTCTCACTCTCTCTCTCTCAAACTAAAAAAATAAAATTTTAGAAAGAGTAATGAAAGACTTCTAAATTGTTGCAAATTCCCAACAATTGAAAGACTTGGTATAGGGAATATGATTTTTACTAATACAAAATTTTTCATTCTTTATTTTTCCAAAATAAATTCAAAGACTAAGAAGTGTCATCAAATTATTTTTCCTCTCAAGATACCCATGCACTTTGGTCTGCTCTGCTACCACCTGACCACAATTAAAGCTTTAAAGAAACTCCTATTTTTCTCATCATAATCCCTTGCATGTTTCCCCACGGTCACCAGCCATTAACCCTGCAACATAAATAAGTCCTTGAATCAGTGAGAAGCTTTTATGTTTTAAGTAACAGAAAATCCAATTCAAACTGACTTAAAAATAAACAGTAATGTCTCCTTACAGATTGCTCATTAACTGTGTAAGAAATGATAGTAACTGTACAGTGGAGAAACTACATAAGACCTCCATTGGGTGATCAAAGTTAAGATCCCCAGTGAGGGTGGACAGATGCTACGTTTGTCTGGACCCGATGCCCCGGGAATACAACAACCTCAGTTATAGTGTATTCCAACAGAAGGTGTGGAACTGGAATCCAGTCATAAGGAAACATCACATACACCCCCAACTGAGGGACACTAGATAAAAACCCAGATTCTACACAATTATCAGTGTCGTGCAAGACAAAGAAAGGCTGAAAAGTTGTTTCAGGTTAAAAAGACCTGAATCTCAGAAGAAAGAAAACATGATCTTTGATTGGAGAAAGAAACAAGCAATAGAAGACATAATTGAGAACATTTAAAAATTAGTATTTGTAGGGGCATCTGGGTGGCTCAGTTGGCTAAACATCCAACTTTGGCTCAGGTCATGATCTTGTGGTTTGTGAGTCCAAGCCCTGTGTCGGGTTCCATGCTAAGTGTGGAGCCTGCTTGGAATTCTTTCTCCCTCTCTCTCTCTCTGCCTCTCCTTACTCACACTTTCTTTCTCTCAAATAAACTTAAAAAAAAATTGACAGATACCATATGTTTGCACTCAGAGATCTAACAGAAAATTTTCAGAATGATCAAGCTTCAAGAAAAGCAAGCAGTTAGTAGTGCTTAAGAAAAATTGATTCAGTATCTAACGGATAGTTGATACCTGTCACAACACAGCATTTTATATACTGTTAAGTGAAACTGCAATACAATCTAAGTTTATTTTGGGAGTGTTTGCTGTATAATTGGATTTAATGAAATGTTTAAAGGTGCAGTAGGCATGACTTTGAGTAGATAATGAAAGAAAATGCAAAATACTTATTGATTCATGATGTAGTTTCATCTTAGCTTGGGCAAAGCATGCAGTATTTAATACATAGTAGCAGAATATTTACTATTGAAGCTTGAAAAGATGTGAGTTCTTTGTGTGCAATCTTTCATTTATGTAAGTGAGAGGGTTTTCTTT